>NC_056747.1:67822590-67862590 GCF_019279795.1 Protopterus annectens
CTAAGTTTGTAAGAGCAATATTTAAAAAGTGTTCCTATTTTTTGGCCTTTGTCCTCCCGTTATATATGGCTTTGTCTAGATTTCTTAATCTTAGAGCTTGAGAGGTATGAACAAATGACATTCCTTTAGATATTGTGGTCTGAAAACATGCACAGAAATTGTTACATTACATATATATACATATGTGTGTATATATATATATATATATATATATATAGATTAATTTCAGTATAAGTTTACAAATTCAGACAAAGAAGAGGCAGAAACCAAGATGAAGATAATACAATCTCAATTAGAAGATTAATTGATAGTAAAATGGGGTTCAGAGCATATTAGGTATACATATGATCAGTTAAAAAATATAAAACTGAACAAAATATGGATGACATTACTGCTGAATAAATTCCATTATGCATACAACATTTTATTCAAATAAATGTAAGCAGATTAAGGAAAGCACAAATGGTATGCAGTTTCTCGTTTAGAAGGCGAAAGAAGTGAGAATGGCAGGGATGTACTTCAAGAGTCAAAAAAGAAAGGGAAGCGAATCAGTGGCACAGATCAGGTGAAGCAGCTTTTAGCAAATAATAAATTCTGCATGTTGAAAACCAAAGAGATTCATTTCTGCATATACAATGTTCACTGGAAGATTGTAATACCTAGAGGAACAAAACTGCAGATAGATTTGTCTGAACAGCAGGATAATTGACAATTGTGTTCTCTATGACCTCTTCCAGTCCAGAAACGTTCTTCCATCTAAGTACCAAATCTTTGACACTGGTCAGTTTGACATATTATTATTTCACCAGGTACATCATCGTTGGACTGTCACGACCAACTGCAATATGTTGATGCAATGCATCTGTATTATAGATAAGCTGTATTTATTCAGAATAAGTTATGTTATTTATTTAGATAGTGTTACTACTACAGAACACATGTCTATTTATTGAATGGATGGTGCCAAAGTGGAGTTTACAGTTATTACATTCTGCATTTATTCTGACCATTGAATAAAATGAACTATCGAAAAAAAGTCTTAAGGTCTGTGCTTGATTTACTGTAAATAGTGTTATGTTATGCTTTGTTTCCATTTTTCTGATTTGCTGTCTGCTGCATTTTCTATACCATGATCATAATTTTCCAAGGGAAAAGGAGTTCTGACCCATAATAAGTGTAGACATGAGAACCAGTGACGTCCTAATGAGCAAGCACATTTCATATTGTGACAAGCAGCCATGAAGAAGAGGAAGATGGACAAACATTCTAAATATTTTATATAAAGAAAAACTGACAATTCTGAAAAAAGAAACCAATGTTTGATGTGGCTCTGCTCATATCTTATAAAATATAAAATTTATTTGTAAAACTGACTAGACATGAAACATCAGACTTTGTCTCTGAATCATTGGGGTTTTATGATGAAATATGAATATCTGTTGCCACTACTTTTCAGTAGCTTTTATTTTATTTATTTATTTTGTTGATCAGATTAGACCCTCTAGGCCCAAGGCTGTTTTTAAAGGTTACCCATGGTAATATTTATATAGTTTAGGGTAATTTGGCCAAGAAAGATGGAACTGTGTTATTCTTTTGGTAAGTGTCATGTGCTGTTTAGCATCAGCTGGGACTACCACTGTCTCAGGCACATGAGACATTGGTTTTAACATCTCATCTAAACAACAGGACATCAGAAGTACAGTTCCCCATAAAACTTCACTACATTAAGAATACTAGAACATGAATCCAAGCACCTGATGTGAAGACAGAACCTACGACCTTTTCATCTTTGCACCATAAAAGGGAAAAATAGTCACGGTTGCTGCTTTTACCACTTTATATCTTTGAGTTCACTTGGTTAAAATATAAGCATAAAAAATGTGAACTTGTTATATATCACAGCTATGGATGCTATCTTAACACAGCAAGCAAAGTTTTCACATGTACCTTAAATATTTGTTTAAAATATGACAGCAGAAGTAAATTCAGTATTGACCATAGCTTATCAGACCCTTATTATAGCCTTCTTGCTGAAGTAATGAAATTGGAAATGTTAAACGTGGTTTTCAGTATTTTTTAAATTATACTTTGCTTGCAGAATGTATATCCTGTTTCTCCTGCACTGTCCTATTCCATCAAGAAACTTTAGGTTGCCTGCCAAGACTTTTACATGACTGTTATGACGTAAGATAGCGTGTGATTTTGAACATATTGAGAGTACTGTACCTTAGCAGCTCAGCTGAGGAGAATTTGTAAAGTCTACATTCCATTGCAGCCATTGCATCATAATCAGAAATACTCTTGAAAATGGAATAAATTGGGGTGAGAGCTTCAACAAGAAAGTAAGAAGCCTGAATTACTTAAACTGAAAGATGCTGAAATATGCAGCTACATAAGATGGAAGCATTAATCTTGAAGTGTACAAAACATAAGAATTTTCATATGAAATATTTCATTTCCCCACCGTCTTTATGTACACTCAGGTAGACACAAATGTACAAACATGAATGCTTATAATGTATTAATTATAATTGCTTGATGGTAGAATGTGGGCAGAAGCTTGTGCAGCTTTTTCTTTAGGTGCATTCAGCCGTCTGCCACTCCTCCTTTCTTATCATCCACACAGCTTTTCTTCACGCATCCAATGCACTCTTGAATGCCCAAATGAGGTTTCTCCTCTGCCACCCCTGCTGGAGGTCCATTCCTTAAACCCCACATCCCTCTACTTGAAGAAGTACTTTGTAGATCCTTGGGTAGTTATCTGATACGTTCTGCTGCCCCTGCCCCCTCCTCTCCCATCTACATTCCCTTGTCAAGGCAACCTCTTTACATCTTCCTGACATGATTTTCTGCACACATATCATATCCTCCCTTCTCTTCAAGTCACAAGTGAGAAGAGCTATAGCTTCTGAACTATGAGGTCATATCATATCATATTACATCATAACATATCATATATTGTCATATCATATCATATCCTTTTCCTTCTATCCCATGCATCCTTTTTGATGGCTTTCTTACCATCTACTCCTGTCAACCAGATGCCCTTTTCCATGCTTGACCACCAGAGCTGTGTATTGTGCTTATGGTGTGTGATTTGGTACATCAGAAACATTACCTCTTTGCTTCTGAAGTCTATACCCATTGTGGGTACACTCCAGACTGCTGTTTGCTGATACTGTCCTTTGTATTGCCTGGTGGCCTAATCCAACTGTAATTAACACAATCTAACCTTTTTTCCACTTCCTGCAGATGAATCTTAACACCAAAGCTGCCATAGCCCATCAACATTATTTTGCAGCCCTCCACAATGAATAACAACCGCCACCGTTCAGCTGACTTGGTTATCCTTTTCATGTCCTTGCTTTGCACTCTTGCCTAGTCCTTCACCACTGCACTTAACATTGGGTAATCGGTAAAGAGGTCAGTCTTGTTCTCTGGTCCCACAGATTTATCTGAAGTGAATACTTTGAAGATTATGAGACTCAGGAATGACCCCAAACATAATCCAGTTGTCAGTTTCCTTATGTATGACATTGTCCCTTTCTTTATATCCCCTCTGTGTCCTTCCATTCAGCCATTCTTGTCCCAAACTATTCAGTTTTCCTGTCAGTCTCCTGTGCTGAACTAAGGCAAACTACTTGACAAGGTGCATGTAGACCACGTCTACTTTTAGTGCCTTGTCAAGTTTACCAATAATCCAGTCATAGAACTGAATCAGCTTTGTCTGACATCTGTTTCTGTCACTCAACTAATATAAGTTGCTATTCTAGAGATTGTTGACCTCTGGGAAGACTAGTATTTTCTTCAGGATCCTTTTTATGGTTTTACTTACCACTCCTGTTAGGAAACAGGCTGTAATTTCCTGAAATTCCCTACTCCATCTTGAACAGAGATGCAAAATTGCTGCCTTTTCATCCTCAGACAATTCCAAAGTAGCCAGTGATTTCTTGAAAATCTTGGTCAGGGGATCTGCTAACACAGTGTTCAGATTCTTGAAGACCTGTGGGAGGCAGCCATTCTGGTCTTAGGCGTTATCCTTCCTTAGGGAAAACATTTCACACGCAACCATCTCTTGTCTATCCTGGTGTCTATGTATTGTTTTTTTTTTTCTACTCTGACAAACATCTTTCCCAGCGTGCCACGTTCCCTTTGGTTTACCTTGTAAATAAAACTAAATATTCATGTAATACCTCTGCTTCTTCCAGGTTTTCCATGATCTTCTTCCCATCTTTGGCCAACTCAAATAAGTCTGTCCCTGCACTCCTTTCTTTTTGCTGTACACCTGTGGAAACCCTTGTTCCCTTCCCGAGCCTTTCTACCAACTTCCTTTCAGTGTGTACCTTTGCAGACCTCAGTTTCTTTGTTGCCTTTTCCTTACTTCCTCTTACTCTTCCCACCTTCACCCCTCCCATCTCTTGTATCCCTTGCTTTTAGTTTTAATTGCAAGCCTCAGCTTCCCTTGTAGCTGTACTGGTCTTCTCATTTTGTCTATTCCCCAAGCAATTTAAATCTGATTAACTTTCTCTATTTAGTTAATAGCCATTTAAAGATCATTTTAACTTATGTCAACCTGTCCAAAGCTTCCTTGAAAATTGGTAATAATACATCGAAATCTAAGAAAATGCTGACTTCAGATCTAACTGGTAATTTAATGCAGATTATTAATAAACCGATTTGATGATGCAATATCCTTGACATTATTTGAATAAACAAGGAAGAGATGTGTGTAAACTAAAAACCATGATGAGATGTTTCTCGTCTGACAAGTATAGACAAGGTAGTGGAAAAGATAAACTAATCCTGTTTAAAAATCATGCTGCCTCATTTCGGGGCTTCTCCTTAATTAGGCATGTTATTCTAAAGAAAAATGCACCACATACACAAAATTTGATAGAAGCAGCATTGATTAATGATCTGATGATTTATACAGCTTAAGTATGTGACAGCAATAGAAACATAGATCTTAATATGTCAAGTGATTAGGGTCATTGGACCTCTTTCCTTATGGAATAAAATTTCCCACCTGACTACTACAAAAAGGTAGTTAAGAGGCCATTTTCTTAAACACATTGCAATATCTTAAATGCTGAAAATGTAGGGCAAGTAGCTTATTGTCTTGTGCTCAAAAGCTGATGGAGCATTGGCAATTCTGCAATTGTTAAAAAAATAAGGAAAATGACACGGATGATACACTTATTTCTGGAGGAAATCCAAAACTATGTATAGCTATAGCTTGTTCTTTTATGACAATGTTATAGCATCAGTTAAAAAAGGACTAAAATAGATGTATAAATTGATTTTTCATCTGCCTTTGACACTGTAGACACAGACTCCTGTTGCAAAAACTAATAATAATTGTTGTTTTAGCTCCCTTAAATCTGACTGATGATCTGGCTAACAGATTGGGGTGCACAGTGTGCAGTGGATTACAAGGGGTGTGGGGCCAGGCAGTGAGTGTAAATCCGAAGAGTCTATCTTGGGAGCCTATCTTTTTAAAATCTGTTTTACAACCTTTGCACTTGACAGCTTATTGTTTTATTCACTATTGATGATAACATTTTCAGTAAGGTTTCTCTTTGGGCATTCCAGATGTTACATGCATCTGGACAGATATTGGCCTAATGAGGGCTGAGTAAAGGGGAACAATGACATCACCAGATCTAGACAGAATACTTTTTTTATAATATAGAAAGACTTTCTTACAACAATCGACACATATTGGTCAAAAGTTAGGTCACACTCCACATACATTCCCAAATCCTGAACAACTGGGTCAACACTTAGGGCCATATTGCATTTCTCATTTAGTAGTACAGGGGACAGCTCTGAGGTAAATTTTCTGGTTCCAATCCATAGGTTTAAGTTGTGCTTGAATATGGACAGGGATGAACTTTCTTTTATGTGCTTGCACAGTCTGTTCCAGAGCAGTGGTATCCTTTAAGAGATAGAACTGTCCTTCCAGCAATGGTGTTCTAGCACTAATAACTGCTCTACACTCCAAGAACTCCCACAAACTTTAATCATTTCAGCAAAAAAATAACAAACATAACACCTCCAAAACTGAACACATATTTCAATTCTATGAAGATGGATGAGCAATAAAGAATCATAAAAGATGATCTGGAAAGGGTTTATTAGTTTGTGGATTTAGGAGTTATTTTGGATGATGAATTGTCTTTTTCTGATCACACAGGTGATGCTCAAACTGAAAGTTACCAAATTAGTGTTTTTTTTATATTCAGGTTTATCAAATCCAGATCTTCATAGGTAATAATTAACTTGCTTTGAACTTTATTAAGACATATACTACAGATTTGCTATTTTCTAAGGGCACTGTATGTTAAAAGTCAAATCTGTAACCAAAAGAGAGTACAGAGGTTGATAACCAAAATAGTTATCTAGCACAATTTAATAAAGAGATATTATATAAATACATGACTACTTTACTTAGATTGAAGAGAATTTGCCATCAAAGTCAGTAAAAGCTAGGAAGGAGCTATTGTAACTATTAAGCTTTTAATCTAGCCTGCCTGAAAAGCATTTTATTATTCTCAACTCTAAAACAATTGTTTTTGGGAGGGGGCATTAAATGAGACTACTGATTGGGGCACTAGTGAACTAAATGCATTAATTCCTGCAGGTACACATTCTGAGGTCAGCATGAGAGGAAAGAGGCAAACTGAATCAATACTTTGGACTGAATGTACCTTGGTCAACAAAAAGATCACGAGGAGATCATGGAAAACCAAAAATGAATATAAATGTTAGTCTCATGTCATAAAACATGTTGCTAATCACCCACTTAAGGGAAGTCTTAGCATTATGTTTGGATCTGAATCCATACTGACAAGAGGCCATGGAGTGGTGAATTGGAATATATCTGAACAGAACCTGCTTCTCAATAATATTACGTATAAATGAAAGTTAGAGATGTGGTAATTTCAAAAACTACTTGAGTCAAGGATGCATTATATTTTTTGACAACTGTAGTATAAGTATGTTTCTAATAAGCCCCTCTTTCTACATTATTGGAAAAAAACTATTCTCAGTGTTTACCAAATAATATGGAAAATAACTGGGCCTAGAGATCTTTACTAGCCACATATGTCCAGGACCTGGTCCACAATGGGTAGAATATAAAGCTCATGCCACATGCATAGCTTCCTCAAAACTGACACAACTAAACTCAGCCCAGCAATAGTCATGGCATTGCATAGATGAATAACCACAATGTATTTTTAGAGCACTATAACAATGATATTGCCTGGTCTTGCTACATTCGTAGGTAAGTACTAGGCTAGCTGCCCTTGCCATTTTAAGCCTAGACAATTTTTTTTTTGCCGTTGAATTAACCTATCCTATTTGGTTGTAGATTGGCATTATCCATCTCATGGTTGGAAATTACACATCATCCTAATGAGAATAATCGGGATCCTACCATAGATAATTTGAGGGGACCCATGCATGGGATAACACATTTGGAAGCTGTTTCTGTCCATTAGTAGTACAGGGAACCATTCTGGAGTACATTTTCTGTTTCCCATCCGTAGGTCCACATTTCATTTGAATATGGACAGAGATGAACTTTATTTTATATGGCTATGGAGTCTGTTATACAGCAGCTATATACTCTGTGAAATATACCTGTCCCTTCAAACTGTTCTGTTGATGTTGCAGAGGAGCTTTAGATCCATAGACTGAGTATTTCCAATGCCATTTGATTTGCTGATGTGTAGTAAAATCTATCAGTACTGGGTTGTAGGATGTCTTGTATGCCAGACACAGGTCACATCTTAGCAATCTGTAGGATACTGATAATAGTGACAGGGCTTTGAATCAGTCCATGCAGAACATGTTGTTTAGGCCTTGTATCATTTTAGCAAGGTATCTGTATGCATTCCAGTTGTTGCATGTATTTGGAAAGATACATGCCAACTGGGGCATTATACTCAATGATTGGCCCAATAAGGCCTGAGAAAAGTGGACAATGACATCCCAAGATCAAGACATAATCCCTTTGTTTATAAGCTGTGCAATATAGGACTTTCTTACAACAATGGAATCATTTTGGTCAAAAGTTAGGTCACTGTCCACATAAGTTCTCAAATCCTGAATAACTGGGTGAACCAGACCTCTCAACCAATCGGGGACAAATTCCAACAGAATCAGGGACAAGTCAAGAAAAAATCAGGGACAATCAGGGACACTTTTAAAATATTAGTGCTATTGACTTGAAACATTGGCAGAACCATAGCATATGAATTAATACACATTTTCTGAAGTAAAAGAAGTCTATAACTCTTAATTATTGTCATTATTCATTGTGTAATTCACCATCTTTCCTGCAAAAGTCACTAGTTTTAGGAGGGATTAAGAGGGACAGAGCTAAAATTTGAGTCAAAATCAGGGACAGTTGAGAGGTCTGGTGAACTCTTAGGGGCATATTGTCAATGTGCAAGTTCCCTGTGGTAGATGACTTCCCAAAGGATACAATAATGCATTTTTTGGCATTTAGTGTCAATCCATGATTTTGGCATCAGTTACTTATTTGGGACAGTTGTTCCTGTAGGATGGCTAATTCATTTGAGGATTCAGTGACTGCTCCTAGCTTGCAGTCATCCGCAAACTTAGTACGTCAGAGGCCTCTGGTACTGGCTTTTACTTCAAAAAGTGAAATGGCAATCAAGGGACGTCCCTGCATGGAACCCTGGAGGAATCCATTGATGACTGGTCTCTGTGCAGGTAACTTCCTCTATTTTGATTTACTGCATCCTATCTGTGAGCTGGTGACATAGGGGTTTATTTTCAGTTTGTTTAGCTTATTTATTATGCCTGCGTGGTGAATTGTGTCAAAAGATTTGATGAGGTCAAGGTATGTGGTGTGTATTATTTTGCTTTCATCGATTGCTTTGGAGATCTTTTCAAAAAAGTCTACCAGATAGAGTGGGCATGACCTGTACTTGGCGAATCCAAACTGGTCCAGTGTTTGGAGGTTCCCTGTGTTGTTACTGATTAGTTCCATGATAAGTCTTTCCATAGTTTTGCATATGAAGCTGGTCAAACTTATGGGTCTGTGGATGCTCGTTGCTTATACAGGGGAATTACTATAGCTGTTTTCCTTCCATTCACAAGGTACAAAATCTGTATGGAGGCTGAGACTGAACAGTGTTGTTAGGGATGTGGTTGGATCATGCTTCATGTTATTTAAGATGCATTATGGGATATTGTCAGGACCCATCATTGCAGTATTTTTAGCTTTTGATATCACATTTATGACTTAGGCTTGGCTGATAGTTGGAGGCAAGACAGTTACAGGTGTATTTTGAGGGAAGGACAGAGGGAAGAGAGGGGTAAATTTGCAAGTTACAGCTAAATGTATCAGCCAATAGGTTTGCTATATCTTCAGATCCAGTGTAGGTAATATCATTCACAATGAGCTCAATACATAGATATGTTTTGCTTTTCAGCTTACGAATATAACTGAAAAAGGCCTTGTGATTTTTTTTTTTTTTTTTGGCGTGGGTGGCTATTTTATCCTCAAACTTGGCTTTGGTGGATTTAACTAAGCTCCTCATTTGTTTATTTCAGTGATGAGAGTGCTAGAATTCTGGGAATTGCTCTTCTTTTTGTAAAAATTTTATTATAAAGCTTGTTGATATGATGGTCCCACCAAGTGAGTTTGTTTCTGGGAATTGCCCTGTGTTTGTTCCTATGGGGTACAGTTGCATCTGTGTAGCTGTTTATATGCTGGTATAGGGAGGTGTTGTGTGCTTCACTGAATTCAGTAGAGTTAACTCAGTTTGGTAGGAATTTGAAGCTTGCCAATGTATCACTTAGGAGTAGGTCATTTGTCTTAAAGACATTTCTTAAAGTACCATGGGTGATAGGAATCTCCGGTTTTTATTTCAAGGGTGACTGCTTTACAGTCAGATCTAAAAAGTGATAAAGATATGCTTCCATATTAGTAAGGACAACATCCAAAATATTATTCCCCCCAGTGAGTATTCTGACTAATTTTTCCAGGGTGTTTGTGTGGACAAAGTTATGGAATCTCTGAGCTTGTGCACTAGTGGTGGTATAGGTTTCCCGGTCTGTAGTTGGATAGTTTAGATCATCTAGGAAAACAGTATTGGGTTTAACACTGAGTGATTCTAGTTCCTGTCAATGAGTGTTGTGGTTTTCTTGTGTAACAGAGAGGGAGTATTTTACCTAGCTAATATATGACACAGGACCTTCCTGACCTAGCTAATGTATGATACAGGACCTTCCTGACCTAGCTAATATATGATACAGGACCTTCCTGACCTTGCTAATATATGATACGGTACCTTCCAGACCTTGCTAATATATGATACAGGACCTTCCTGACCTAGCTAATATATGATACAGGACCTTCCTGATCTAGCTAATATACGATACAGGACCTTCCTGACCTTGCTAATATATGATACAGGACCTTACAGAACTTGCTAATATATGATACAGGACCTTCCCGACCTAGCTAATATATGATACAGGACCTTCCAGACCTTGCTAATATATGATACAGGACCTTCCTGACCTAGCTAATATACGATACAGGACCTTCCTGACCTTGCTAATATATGATAAAGGACCTTCCAGACCTTGCTAATATATGATACAGGACCTTCGTGACCTTGCTAATATATGATACAGGACCTTCCTGACCTAGCTAATATATGATACAGGACCTTCCTGAACTAGCTAATATATGATACAGGACCTTCCTGAACTAGCTGATATATGATACAGTACCTTCCTGACCTTGCTAATATATGATACAGGACCTTCCTGACCTTGCTAATAAATGATGCAGGACCTTCCTGACCTAGCTAATACATGAAACAGGACCTTCCTGACCTAGCTAATATATGATACAGGACCTTCCTGACCTTGCTAATATATGACACAGGACCTTCCTGACATAGGTAATATATGATACAGGACTTTCCTGACCTTGCTAATATATGATACAGGACCTTCCTGACCTAGCTAATATATGACACAGGACCTTCCTGACCTTACTAATGTATGATACAGGACCTTCCTGACCTAGCTAATATATAATACAGGACCTTCCTGATCTAGCTAATATACGATACAGGACCTTCCTGACCTTGCTAATATATGATACAGGACCTTACAGACCTTGCTAATATATGATACAGGACCTTCCCGACCTAGCTAATATATGATACAGGACCTTCCAGACCTTGCTAATATATGATACAGGACCTTCCTGACCTAGCTAATATACGATACAGGACCTTCCTGACCTTGCTAATATATGATAAAGGACCTTCCAGACCTTGCTAATATATGATACAGTACCTTCGTGACCTTGCTAATATATGATACAGGACCTTCCTGACCTAGCTAATATATGATACAGGACCTTCCTGAACTAGCTAATATATGATACAGTACCTTCCTGACCTTGCTAATATATGATACAGGACCTTCCTGACCTTGCTAATAAATAATGCAGGACCTTCCTGACCTAGCTAATATATGAAACAGGACCTTCCTGACCTAGCTAATATATGATACAGGACCTTCCTGACCTTGCTAATATATGACACAGGACCTTCCTGACATAGGTAATATATGATACAGGACTTTCCTGACCTTGCTAATATATGATACAGGACCTTCCTGACCTAGCTAATATATGACACAGGACCTTCCTGACCTAGCTAATATATGATACAGGACCTTCCTGACCTTGCTAATATATGATGCAAGACGTTCTTGACCTAGCTAATATATGATACAGGACCTTCCTGAACTAGCTAATATATGATACAGTACCTTCCTGACCTTGATAATATATGATACAGGACCTTCCTTACCTAGCTGATATATGATACAGCACCTTCCTGACCTAGCTAATATATGATACAGGACCTTCCTGACCTTGTTAATATATGATACAGGACCTTCCTGACCTTGCTAATATATGATACAGTACCTTCCTGACCTTGCTAATGTATGATACAGGATCTTCCTGACCTTATATATGATACAGGACCTTCCTGACCTTGAAAATATATGATACAGAACCTTCCTGACCTTATATATGATACAGGACCTTCCTGACCTAGCTAATATATGAGATAGGACCTTTCTGACCTTGCTAATATATGATACAGGACCTTCCTGACCTTGCTAATATATGATACAGGACCTTCCTGACCTAGCTAATATATGAGACAGGACCTTTCTGACCTAGCTAATATATGATACAGGACATCCTGACCTAGCTAATATATGATACAGGACCTTCCAGACCTTGCTAATATATGATACATGACCTTCCTGATCTAGCTAATATATGATACAGGACCTTCCTGACCTTGCTAATATATGATACAGGACCTTCCTGACCTAGCTAATATATGATACAGGACCTTCCTGATCTAGCTAACATATGATACAGGACCTTTCTGACCTTGCTAATATATGATACAGGACCTTCCTGACCAAGCTAATATATGATACAGGACCTTCCTGACCTTGCTAATATATGATACAGGACTTTCCTGACCTTGCTATTATATGATACAGGACCTTCCTGACCTTGCTAATATATGATACAGGACCTTCCTGACCTTGCTAATATATGATACAGGACCTTCCTTACCTTGCTAATATATGATACAGGACCTTCCTGACCTAGCTAATGTATGATACAGGACCTTCCTGACCTTGCTAATATATGATATAGGACCTTCCTTACCTAGCTAATCTATGATACAGGACCTTCCTGACCTTGCTAATGTATGATACAGGACCTTCCTGACCTAGCTAATATATGATACAGTACCTTCCTGACCTTGCTAATATATGATACAGGACCTTCCTTACCTAGCTAATGTATGATACAGGACCTTCCTGACCTAGCTAATATATGATACAGGACCTTCCTGACCTTGCTAATATATGATGCAGGACCTTCTTGACCTAGCTAATATATGATACAGGACATTCCTGACCTAGCTAATATATGATACAGTACCTTCTTGACCTTGCTAATATATGATACAGGACCTTCCTGACCTTCCTAATATATGATACAGGACCTTCCTGACCTTGCTATTATATGATACAGGACCTTCCTGACCTTGCTAATATGTGACACAGGACCTTCCTGACCAAGCTAATATATGATACAGGACCTTCCTGACCTTGCTAATATATGATACAGGACCTTCCTGACCTAGCTAATATATGATACAGGACCTTCCTTACCTAGCTAATATATGATACAGGACCTTCCTGATCTAGCTAACATATGATACAGGACCTTTCTGACCTTGCTAATATATGAAACAGGACCTTCCTGACCTTGCTAATATATGATACAGGACCTTCCTGACCTAGCTAATATATGATACAGGACCTTCCTGACCTTGCTAATATATGATACAGGACCTTCCTGACCTAGCTAATATATGATACAGGACCTTCCTGGCCTAGGTAATATATGATACAGGACCTTCCTGATCTAGCTAACATATGATACAGGACCTTTCTGACCTTGCTAATATATGATACAGGACCTTCCTGATCTAGCTAACATATGATACAGGACCTTTCTGACCTTGCTAATATATGAAACAGGACCTTCCTGACCTTGCTAATATATGATACAGGACCTTCCTGACCTAGCTAATATATGATACAGGACCTTCCTGACCTTGCTAATATATGATACAGGACCTTCCTGACCTAGCTAATATATGATACAGGACCTTCCTGACCTAGGTAATATATGATACAGGACCTTCTTGATCTAGCTAACATATGATACAGGACCTTTCTGACCTTGCTAATATATGATACAGGACCTTCCTGATCTAGCTAACATATGATACAGGACCTTTCTGACCTTGCTAATATATGATACAGGACCTTCCTGACCTAGCTAATATATGATACAGGACCTTCCTGATCTAGCTAACATATAATACAGGACCTTTCTGACCTTGCTAATATATGATACAGGACCTTCTTGATCTAGCTAACATATGATACAGGACCTTTCTGACCTTGCTAATATATGATACAGGACCTTCCTGACCTAGCTAATATATGATACAGGACCTTCCTGACCTAGCTAATATATGATGTAGGACCTTCCTTACCTAGCTAATGTATGATACAGGACCTTCCTGACCTTGCTAATAAATGATACAGGACCTTCCTGACCTTTCTATTATATGATACAGGACCTTCCTGACCTTGCTAATAAATGATGCAGGACCTTCCTGACCTTGCTAATATATGACACAGGACCTTCCTGACCTTGCTAATAAATGATACAGGACCTTCCTGACCTTGCTAATATATGATACAGTACCTTCCTGACCTTGCTAATATATGATACAGGACCTTCCTGACCTTGCTAATATATGAAACAGGACCTTTGGAACATAGCTAATATATGATACATGACCTTACTGACCTTGCTAATATATGATACAGGACCTTCCTGACCTAGTTAATATATGATACAGGACCTTTCTGACCTAGCTAATATAGAATACAGGACCTTCCTGACCTTGTTAATATATGATACAGGACCTTCCTGACCTAGCTAATATATTATACAGGACCTTCCTGACCTTGCTAATATATGATACAGGATCTTCCTGACCTTATATATGATACAGGACCTTCCTGACCTTGAAAATATATGATACAGAACCTTCCTGACCTTATATATGATACAGGACCTTCCTGACCTAGCTAATATATGAGACAGGACCTTTATGACCTTGCTAATATATGATACAGGACCTTCCTGACCTTGCTAATATATGATACAGGACCTTCCTGACCTAGCTAATATATGAGACAGGACCTTTCTGACCTAGCTAATATATGATACAGGACATCCTGACCTAGCTAATATATGATACAGAACCTTCCAGACCTTGCTAATGTATGATACATGACCTTCCTGATCTAGCTAATATATGATACAGGACCTTCCTGACCTTGCTAATATATGATACAGGACCTTCCTGAATTAGCTAATATATGATACAGGACCTTCCTGATCTAGCTAACATATGATACAGGACCTTTCTGACCTTGCTAATATATGATACAGGACCTTCCTGACCTAGCTAATATATGATACAGGACCTTCCTGACCTTGCTAATATATGATACAGGACTTTCCTGACCTTGCTATTATATGATACAGGACCTTCCTGACCTTGCTAATATATGATACAGGACCTTCCTTACCTTGCTTATATATGATACAGGACCTTCCTTACCTAGCTAATGTATGATACAGGACCTTCCTGACCTAGCTAATATATGATACAGGACCTTCCTGACCTTGCTAATATATGATGCAGGACCTTCTTGACCTAGCTAATATATGATACAGGACATTCCTGACCTAGCTAATATATGATACAGTACCTTCTTGACCTTTCTAATATATGATACAGGACCTTCCTGACCTTGCTAATATATGATACAGGACCTTCCTGACCTTGCTATTATATGATACAGGACCTTCCTGACCTTGCTAATATATGACACAGGACCTTCCTGACCTAGCTAATATATGATACAGGACCTTCCTGACCTTGCTAATATATGATACAGGACCTTCCTGACCTAGCTAATATATGATACAGGACCTTCCTTACCTAGCTAATATATGATACAGGACCTTCCTGATCTAGCTAACATATGATACAGGACCTTTCTGACCTTGCTAATATATGAAACAGGACCTTCCTGACCTTGCTAATATATGATACAGGACCTTCCTGACCTAGCTAATATATGATACAGGACCTTCCTGACCTTGCTAATATATGATACAGGACCTTCCTGACCTAGCTAATATATGATACAGGACCTTCCTGACCTAGGTAATATATGATACAGGACCTTCCTGATCTAGCTAACATATGATACAGGAGCTTTCTGACCTTGCTAATATATGACACAGGACCTTCCTGATCTAGCTAACATATGATACAGGACCTTTCTGACCTTGCTAATATATGATACAGGACCTTCCTGACCTAGCTAATATATGATACAGGACCTTCCTGATCTAGCTAACATATGATACAGGACCTTTCTGACCTTGCTAATATATGATACAGGACCTTCTTGATCTAGCTAACATATGATACAGGACCTTTCTGACCTCGCTAATATATGATACAGGACCTTCCTGACCTAGCTAATATATGATACAGGACCTTCCTGACCTAGCTAATATATGATGCAGGACCTTCCTTACCTAGCTAATGTATGAAACAGGACCTTCCTGACCTTGCTAATATATGATGCAGGACCTTCTTGACCTAGCTAATATATGATACAGGACCTTCCTGAACTAGCTAATATATGATACAGTGCCTTCCTGACCTTGATAATATATGATACAGGACCTTCCTGACCTTGCTATTATATGATACAGGACCTTCCTGACCTTGCTAATATATGATACAGGACCTTCCTGACCTTGCTATTATATGATACAGGACCTTCCTGACCTTGCTAATATATGATACAGGACCTTCCTGACCTTGCTAATATATGATACAGGACCTTCCTGACCTTGCTAATATATGATACAGGACCTTCCTGATCTAGCTAACATATGATACAGGACCTTTCCGACCTTGCTAATATATGATACAGGACCTTCCTGACCTAGCTAATATATGATACAGGACCTTCCTGACCTTGCTAATATATGATACAGGACCTTCCTGACATAGCTAATATATGATAGAGTACTTTACTGACCTTGCTAATATATGATACAGGACCTTCCTGACCTAGCTAATATATGATACAGGACCTTCCCTACCTAGCTAATATATGATACAGGACCTTCCTGACATAGGTAATATATGATACAGGACCTTCCTGACCTTGCTAATATATGATACAGTACCTTCCTGACCTTGATAATATATGATACAGGACCTTCCTGACCTTGCCAATATATGATACAGGACCTTCCTTCCTAGCTAATGTATGATACAGGACCTTCCTGACCTTGCTATTATATGATACAGGACCTTCCTGACCTTGCTAATAAATGATGCAGGACCTTCCTGACCTTGCTAATATATGACACAGGACCTTCCTGACCTTGGTAATAAATGATACAGGACCTTCCTGACCTTGCTAATATATGATACAGGACCTTCCTGACCTAGCTACTATATGATACAGGACCTTCCTGACCTAGCTAATATATGATACAGGACCTTCCTGATCTAGCTAACATATGATACAGGACCTTTCTGACCTTGCTAATATATGATACAGGACCTTCCTGACCTAGCTAATATATGATACAGGAACTTCCTGACCTAGCTAATATATGATACAGTACCTTCTGACCTTGCTAATATATGATACAGGACCTTCCTGACCTTGCTAATATATGATACAGGACCTTCCTGACCTTGCTAATATATGATACAGGACCTTCCTGACCTTGCTATTATATGATACAGGACCTTCCTGACCTAGCTAATATATGATACAGGACCTTCCTGATCTAGCTAACATATGATACATGACCTTCCTGACCTAGCTAATATACGATACAGGACCTTCCTTACCTAGCTAATGTATGATACAGGACCTTCCTGACCTTGCTAATGTATGATACAGGACCTTCCTGACCTTGCTAATATATGATACAGGACCTTCTTGATCTAGCTAATATATGATACAGGACCTTCCTGACCTTGCTAATATATGATACAGGACCTTCCTGACCTTGCTTATATATGATACAGGACCTTCCTGACCTGGCTAATATATGATACAAGACCTTCCTTACCTAGCTAATGTATGATACAGGACCTTCCTGACCTTGCTAATATATGATACAGGACCTTCCTGACCTAGCTAATATATGATACAGGACCTTCCTGACCTTGTTAATATATGATACAGGACCTTCCTGACCTTGCTAATATATAATACAGGACCTTCCTTACCTAGCTAATGTATGATACAGGACCTTCCTGACCTTGCTAATGTATGATACAGGACCTTCCTGACCTTGCTAATAAATGATACAGGACCTTCCTGACCTTGCTAATATATGATACAGGACCTTCCTGACCTAGCTAATATATGATACAGGACCTTCCTTACCTAGCTAATATATGATACAGGACCTTCCTGACCTTGCTAATATATGATACAAGACCTTCCTGACCTAGCTATTATATGATACAGGACCTTCCTGACCTAGCTAATATACGATACAGGACCTTCCTTACCTAGCTAATGTATGATACAGGACCTTCCTGACCTTGCTAATGTATGATACAGGACCTTCCTGACCTTGCTAATATATGATACAGGACCTTCCTGATCTAGCTAATATATGATACAGGACCTTCCTGACCTTGCTAATATATGATACAGGCCCTTCCTGACCTTGCTAATATATGATACAGGACCTTCCTGACCTAGCTAATATATGATACAGGACCTTCCTTACCTAGCTAATGTATGATACAGGACCTTCCTGACCTTGCTAATATATGATACAGGACCTTCCTGACCTAGCTAATATATGATACAGGACCTTCCTGACCTTGCTAATATATGATACAGGACCTTCCTGACCTTGCTAATATATGATACAGGACCTTCCTGACCTTGCTAATATATGATACAGGACCTTCCTTACCTAGCTAATGTATGATACAGGACCTTCCTGACCTTGCTTATGTATGATACAGGACCTTCCTGACCTTGCTAATAAATGATACAGGACCTTCCTGACCTTGCTAATATATGATACAGGACCTTCCTGACCTAGCTAATATATGATACAGGACCTTCCTTACCTAGCTAATATATGATACAGGACCTTCCTGACCTTGCTAATATATGATACAGGACCTTCCTGATGGTTATCTGGACATGAAGAAGCTCTAGTTCATCATGCTACTTTACCAGCCCTGGTGTGTGTCTCTTCTGGATGAAGATTGAGATGCTGCCACCTTCTTTCCTCTCCTGTGCAGTAGCTGGTCTAAACATGTGGAACTCATTATAGCCCTGCACACCTGGAGTGCTCTTCTCTGTTTTTAACCGTGTTTACATCACCATACAGATGTCAATGTCCTCCTTGTTTAGGCTCCTATCATTGATCCGTACCACCTTCATTTTTTCCTTTGCTTCTTTTGTTATGTTTGTAGGTTTATCAGGTTGCCATTGCCTAAAAAATCACTATAGGTGTGGACAATGTATTTGTCAGTAATCAAAACCCTAGAGGGGACAGATGCAGTCCATTTTGGTGAAGCAGTATGATTTTTCAATCATATCCTCCCAGTTTGACAAATATTAGACTCCCTTTGAATGACACCAAAAAGTAAGACAATTATTGAAGTCAATTCTTTTTTGCTTATATTGTGGCATCATTCTCGGAGAAAGTTGCATGCTGCTCAAGCTAGGATTGTACCTGTAAGCTACTTTAAGTCTCTCATCATATAGTTCAGGGAGGTATTCTGTAAGTTGTTGACTGGCATGAAGTATGACAGAGTCATATTGGTACTTGTTCAAGGATCTGAGTCCATGCATGATCTGATGGATCCTGGCACCAGATAAGCAACTAACTGTCACTCTTTCCTTGCTCAGCCTGGTAAAAGGCACATCTACATGTGTTACAATGGAGCCACGTATAAGACGCATGTTTGGTTGGGTCAATGCCTGCCTTACATGTGACCTTTGGACAACTTGAGCTATGTGAGGAGATAGGGTTAACTTGCTGAGTGTGCATTGTCCCTGTATTGTGTTTTGAAAGCTTTTGAGGTTTAGATTAGTTAATCTTTAGAACCTCAGCATATGTTGGATGAGTGTATTGTGAAAGCCTTGGAGAGGTGTGATATGTGGTATACTGCTGATGATTTTAGAGTCTGAGTTTACTGTGTGTGAAGGTTTTTCTTCCATAGACATTATATGTGTATCTCTCACACAATGTGTTATGCTGTTTAAGTAATAGATGATTATTGACAGCATGAGACAATTACACTGTCTCAAGGGACCCATTTCAATCAGGCTGGCTAGAGACGTTGTGGGGAAGTGCTGGTCCATGATACTGACAGGAATGACTCTGGGGGCAGGGGTAACTATAACTGCTTAGAGTTTGGTTTAGAATAATGTTTGGGTGGACTTGCTATTGAGTATTTAAAGGTAAATATAAAATAACTCAGCAATGCTTCCGTGTTCATGTGGTCATGTGATCATCAACAGAGTAGTATGTTCCACATGCAGCTTAGTAAGCTTTCGTGAGAAGGGCCTTAGGCCAAAAGTGTGGGGCTGGAATGTGGTACTGGGTGCTATGTCCAGTGACCTGCCCAGCTGCTTTAGCCATTGAACAAGTGAACACTGACTGTCTTTCAAACTTAGTCTAGCCAATTGCAAAAACAACACTTAGTCATGCTGATACTTCAGCTGTATATTTGTTGCATTAGTACATTAGTGGATATTTCATGTATCTCTTCACCACTACCACCTTTCCTATGTCACTGTTGGCACTAAAAGTTGTGCTTAAAGGTACACTGAACACAACTATAGTAGAACAGAATAGAAACGTTTCTACTGAGCACAGCTACAGTAGAATTTTTTTCTACTCACCCCAATTCAATAGAACATTTAATGCTCAAAAATTCTGGAATACCCTAAACAAAATCTTGCATCCTGGAAACCATTCCACTCCCACCCCTTTCCCAAATAATACCTCCACTAGAAACTGCCACGCTTCTCAACAAACGCTTAATAGAAACTATCCAAAAACTCACTCACACCAACGACAATGCTGTCCCCCCTCACACCTCTTCTAATCACACCATCCACAGCTCTTTCCCACCTCTTCTAACCACACCAACCACAGCTCTGTCCCCCCTCCCACCTCTTCTAACTCACACAATAAAACCCCTTTTTCCATCAAACCAGTCCCCACTGCTTATGTCAAATCTCTTCTACACAAACTTAAACCCTGCTCTGCCTCCACTGATAACCTTCCTCCTATCTTCCTCAAACTAGCAACTGAATCCATAGCCTACCCTGTTTCTCTGCTAATCAGTAGATTCATTCAAAAAGCCACAGTTCCAGACATCTGGAAATCCTGTTACACTGTTCCACGGCACAAAAGTGGTAACTCTACTGACCCATCTAAATACAGACCCACAGCTATACTCGCCCCTCTCTCTAAAATACTTGAAAAATGCATACATATTTAGTTATTGCACTTTCTTCTCCAAGAAAACCTAGTAATTCCCATGCAACATGGCTGCAGGCCAAATCACAGTTCTACCACTGCACTAGTATCTTTTACTCACACTGTAACCAAAGCCAGAGACACTAACCACCTTGTATCCTGTCTTTTCCTTGAATTCTCCAAAGTCTTTGACACCATCTCATACTCTCTACTTTTTTCTAAACTATCTGATCTCAATATTGCCAGGTCCTCACTTGATTGGTTTACAAGTTACCTCTCCAATAGGCAAGAATCAGTTAGATGGCTCTCATCCTGTTCATCCTCCCTTCCTTCTAATGAAATCTGGAGTCCTCCAGAGCTCCATCCTGGGGCCACTTCTGTTCAATATTTTCACCAATGATCTTCATACCTCTTGCAAACCATCCTCCCTCATTCAATTTGATTCTGCACTCATCTCCATTTCTAACAATATCTCTCATCTCCATGCTCTCACCCAAGACTCTTTCATGTCCATAGAAAAGTGGCTCTCTAACAATCAGCTCATCCTAAATAAAAAAAAAAAAAAAAAAAAAAAAAAACTAAACTTCTATTTCTTCCTCGACCTCTATCCAACCATAAATCAACCTTTGTCATCACATCCATTGACAAGACCAATATCACAGCTGAACCCCGTACTAAACTTCTAGGAACCATTATCAATGATGAACTAAAGTTTAACCTGCATATCCAACACAGTATCAAAAACAACTATCAAAAACTGAAACTACTGTACAGAAATAAGAAAGTTCTTACCACTGACACTAAACTCTCACTGGCACAGGCACTCCTCCTTCCCTCCCTACTCTATGCAGCCCCGATCTTTACCAACTTACAATCTACACCTTTATCTAAACTGGAACAAATTTACCACAAAATATCCAGCTTTGCTACTAACTCACCTAATAACTCTCACCACTGCCTCTCTTTTAACTCACTAAAATGGCTAGAATGCCACCAAAACTTCAACTATTACAATTTCAAATAACGTATTCTATACTATACAAACCTACCTCCTGCCCTTCTCTCACCTTCCTTGTATCCTTCTACACCTCTAGCTATCCTCTCCGTATCTCTGATCAACAACTCCTAGACATCTATAAACGTAATAAAAACATTGGAAAACTACTCTACAAATACTATGTAGCCCAAGCCTGGTAGGGATGCCACCTTTTCAAATGCCCAAAGTGGGACATTTTTGGTACAAACGTCAGATTTTGCAGAGCAAAACATACCCATGTCCAGTACAAAGGAGAGAACTTCACTTTTTTTGCCTAAATAAAAGTTTATTCTTGTAACATTTTAGTTGCTTATTGTGTTTCTTATAACATTTAGGTGTTTCAGATACAGAATAACTGTTTTATGCATCTATTACATAAAATATAGGAAATATTTTTGTCCTAAAATATCAGGACATTTGCCATTTTTTAAATTTTTTTGCAGGACACAACTGTCCAAAGAGGGACTGTCCCTCACAAAGTGGGACAGGTGGTAACCCTAAAGCCTGGAACAAACTCCCCCCTACATAAGAGTCATCACCCACTCCTCACACTTTAAAAAGGAGCAAAAACAACTCTTACTTAACAGTAAGTCTTGCTCCTGTTACAACCCTGCCTAATACCCCACACATCCTTTGTCCCTAGGATGCCTAACAAATACTGCACTCCTCAATTTTACTTTGAGTTACACAAACAGGGCTACTGTATTCACTTATAAAGATGTATATGCTAATCACTTCTCTTACTATCATCGCTTTACAATAATTTTTGCTCTACTTTAATAATCTCTCATAAGACACTACATAAACTAACATTGTCTTTCTAATTTTCCCTTGCAAAGCTAACACCATTCTTTAAAGAAATTACAAAAAATATTTTTTATATTTTTTTCTGTGCTCAAAAACATATTTGTGTGTGTGTGTGTGTGTGTATCTATATAGGTATTAACTACAAGTTTTTTCTTGTTTTTTTTTTTTTTCCTCTGTCCTCATATACTTCTTATTTACATATATTGCTACACAACTTTCCTCTTTACTCAAAAATAATTTTTGTGTACATAGTACTATGTTTTTTGGTCTGCATAATCTCTGGAGCTTTTCTCGTCAGGTCTCCGCTGAAAATGGACTTTTGGCCCAGTTGGACCAAACCAGTAAACAAATGTCAAATAAATAAATGTAAACACACCAGCCTCAGTTATACCCTTCAACTGTCCAGATTTTCGCCTCACGTTTGGCCTGTTCCTCATAAAATTTGTGGTTTTCTGGAAAATCAGTGAGGACGGAAGTCACCAAATAATGACATAAATTTGAATTTCAGAGGTTATACCCTTAAGAAAATGCATGGTAACACAAATCTTGTTAAACCCTATTATTGTAGCATCTTTCTAAGTTTATAAGAGCAATATTTAAAACTGTCCCTATTTTGGGGCCTTTGTCCCCCCCCCCAATTATGTTAAGTTTTGTCCAGATTTCTTGCTCTTAGAAGTTGAGAAATTTGGCCTAAGTTACTTAAAACATCTCATACTTTTGCATTTATAGGTACTGATTTTGATTTTGATTATTCTTCATCCAAGAAAATTAGAAAAAATGTTTGTTTTGACCACTTTGATTTTGGATAAGTACAAACAAGCCTCTGGATCATGTCTCAATAAGACAACATTATCAATGAGAATTGCAGAGAAAGAATACTCCATTGATTACATTTCTAGCCTCTACTAGCTGACAACAGTAATGTTAATTGAAGCCAACTAGCTGGCACACTTAAGACTGGAACAAAAAGTCACTATATGAAGACACAAATCTACCGTCAGGAAAAACAGACTTTAATGCATCAAAGCTTTCAGTTAAACAACCTTCCTAAATGCTAAAACAGTACATATCACATTACAATACATTTAAATAGTAGCCAAAAGGTAACATGTGACCACAGCCAACAAATCACACTATACCATCAATTAAAACTTTTATAAGCGCAGGTTTAATACTAACTACATTGTTTAAACCAGGTTCTAAATCTGCATGGAACCTGACAATCCACTCATATTCTTTATTCTGTAAGAAATTATTAAAATCACCACCTCTAGGTCCCTTTTGTACATGATCTATCATTCTGAATTTAAAGCTATGATCCACACCATTATGCATGATATGCTTAAACAGTGCATTAGTCTCATTATTTCTTCTTATTTCTGACTTATGCTCAGTTATACACTCTTTTAATTTCCTTGTGGTCTTTCCTATGTAAAATGAATCGCATTTTTCACAGGTAGCAAGATAGACCACATTAACACTATTACAGGTAGCAACACAGTTAAATTTAAACTGCTTATTGGACACTGGCTGCACACATTTGTCACTGTTGTGCTTAAAAATGTCATCACAGCAACTACAGCACATACACCCATACGTACCAGGTTTATTGCCCAACCTTACTTTTGTTATATCCTTAAAATCTTTATAGCATAACCTGTTCTTTAAACTCTTAAGATTTCTATATGAAAAAATAAAACCTGTTTTAAACAATGTAGTCAGTATTAAACCTGTGCTTGTTAAAATACAACAGCAACATTTGTAATGTACACCTTTAAGGATGTTTTAGAAAGGTTTTAATTGATGGTATAGTGTGATTTGTTGGCTGTGATCACATGTTACCTTTTGGCTCCTATTTAAATGTATTGTAAGGTGATATGTACTGTTTTAACATTGAGGAAGGTTGCTTAACTGAAAGCTTTGCTGCATTAAAGTCTGTTTTTCCTGACTGTGGATTTGTGTCTTCAGACATTGACATTAACCCAGGTACTCAGCTATTTGTTAATATGGACTCTAATGATCTTATTACAAAAAGACAAAAAGATAGAAAATCTGAATACTATAAGTATATTAAATAAAATTCCAGGTTTCCAAGCCAAGCTAAATGTTAATAATCGAAGCATGCATAACAGTGGCTTAAACCTTATGCAGAAAACTCAGAAGTTATTATTCCTGGTAACATACTACAGAAAGATAGAGAAAGGCAACATGCGGTGTGTGTGTGTGTGTGTGTGTGTGTGTGTGTGTGTGTGTGTGTGTGTGTGTGTGTGTGTGTGTGTGTGTGTGTGTGTGTGTGTGTGTGTAGGGGGAATGCAAGCACATAACACTTTGAGATATAGACTTGCCAATTTTTCAGCTTTCTAATGTGCCAAGGAGAGAGGCATTGCTTGTAGCAGTTCAGAAATGTGGCGAAATACATTTTGATATATAAAATATGTGAATATGGTTTGCTTTCATTTATATAAATGTATGTCTGCCTATGTAATAATTCAATGAAGATTTTTTTTTTTTAAAAATACATTTTGATATTGAGTGCAGTTATATTTAGCCAGTTAAAGTTTGTATAAAACTGTTACCTACCTTCCTTGGCACGTTTATGTGTCACTTTGTTCACAGACTGTTGTTGTTGGGTGAGTGACATACTTTGGGAATATACTCGCTCAGTTAAAGTACTGTATGTCATTGTGATTCACGTCTCATAAATAACACTGGATTCTAAGAAGGCATCTAGTAAATCCAATTGCCTGTGTCACTCCCACTGATCGCGTATGTAATCACCTGCTTTCTTTAGTGATTTGGAAATGTGTTGCAAGTGATGCACAACCATATCGGCCCGTGTAAGAAGTCTCATATTTTTTCAGTTGAACATGCAGGGCCAGATCCTTCATACTATCAAATTGTTACACATTAGCACGTTATATGCCTTCATACCACTGAAGTCTTTTTTTGAATTTATCACTTCTCAGTATTCAGCATAGTTTTAACCCCTTTTTATAGATGTTACTCAAACAACAGGTTACTATGGATTTCTAGAGCAGATGATCTAGTCAAAGATGAAAACACAAAAATGTATATAGGGCCCTTAGAAGTATAATGTCAGATGATTATAACAATTGCAAAAATAAATTATTCGGTCTGCTGCCCAGCATTCAATAGAAGTAGCACATATAATTTCTGGAAAATTATTTTAAACAGTTTATCACGAGTGACTTCTAATGATACCCCCCATTAATGTAATTTCAGAAATTTGTAAGTGCAAACTTCCAAATGTGTATCAACATAGTAAGATTCAAAACACAGCAAAAAAAACCATGATTAACTTCATAAGTAAAAATTAAACACTTTTGTCATTATAAGAACACTTCATCAGAATAGTACAACAGCTAAACATTCAGTTTCAATAAGGTGAGATCAGAAAGTCACATGCAACCGTTCAACCAATCATGGCAATCACAATTTTGAAGATCTCTCTCTACATCAAAATATCTTTAATGTTTACACGGTTATTTAAGCCTGGAAAAGAAATGGATTTAAGCCAAAGCACCAATAAAGCTCTTTAACTTCTAATTTAGTATCAAAGTCACCAACTCTCATTTCACTAGCAAAATGACTTACTACAAAGAAAGAAAATCTCTTACAATTTGGACAAACAGATGAATATTAAAGCATCATTCTTGTTTGATGACATACAAGTGTATGCACGCTCTTCATGATAACTTTCTGATTGCTTTACCCACATAGGAAGTTGAACAAGATTCATATTGTGCTAAATAAACCACATAAGAGGATAAAGAGATCATTACCACCCACGGTCCTGTTATAGTCAGGAACATTTGCATATGGGCTGTCTGCCACAAATTTAGTCTGTGAGCAAAACGTATCATTTAGTTTGTTGGGTACATTAGTACTCTTTGTGGTCTTATTAAAATTTTGCGAAAGGTACTATCAGCACCTATATTTCAAATTTGCTGTTTTTTAATATACACATTTTAGAGTTTGCCCACTTTTTCAACAACCTCCTGTTGCCCCTGTAAAATTTTCAATTAGTTTTGAAATGAATGCACAATGGATTGCATGTCAACATAAAAATTCTGGGGTGAAAGAGGTGTAAAAAAAGTGTCTGTGAAGATCTGTAATTATCTGTCTGAAGGTTTTAAGGTTTTAATCTAGGGCATATGCAATATTTATTTTTTCTATAACTTCATCAAATAATTTGGTGGAGACAGTACATCCCCTATGCCAGAACATGTTTTTCAAGATAAGGAGCTCTTGTTTAAACAACCTTATTTTAGTTAATGCTGACGTTTCGATGGCCTGATCCTTAATGTCATCTGAGACTTGGGGTGACTGATTCTTGCATGTCTATATGAGTTACTAAATGTTCATTTCCAGTAAATGTATGTGTTGATAGTATCTTTCTTTGTTGGAACCTCTCAAGTGACAACAAGAAAATTAATACTGTGTTTTGACCAGTGACTGGTGAAAACTAATAAGGAAATAGAGGCATTTGGATGAGAAAAAGAGCTTTTTAGCATATTATCTATCCCTACTCATATTTTAAAAAAGATTAACATTGCATCTGCCACATTTTTAAGTACAGCTAGTAAGTTGACTCATAAATAAATTCTTTCTCCCATGAGATAGGATTAAGTGGGCAAAGGTGGGCACAAACACTGGTCTCCTTTCCATGCCACTCAGCCAGCTTTTCCTGACTACAATACAAATTATATCCTTGAATTTTGGAGTCCCTTATTTTCTTGATCAAACTTAGGGCAGAAGGAGACAAACAGGAAAGCTTAAGTGGTTTTGGAGAAGTAGGAAATGAAGAAATATTGTGTGGACATATGGTGCCAAATGCACCTTCATTTAAGAAGCTATGCTTTTTATAGAGGAAATGGTAGGCTATCAAGCAGGATGGATTTTTATTTATTCAAGAGGAAGCATAACCCAGGGGAATAGGAGTATAAACAGGGGTAAGGTGTCTATCAGACCATGGTATGTTAATCTGAAGGTACAAACTGTAAAAGAAGAGGGGGGTTAAAGATGGTGGATGTTGCAGTCATGGTTGCATAATGGAGAAGAGAGAAACAATGAATGAGAAGTTGTACTTCAATGTGAGAAGGGAGGATGATAAAAGCCCTTTATAGTGGGACGCAGGAAATGTGCCTTTAAGGGGAGTATAGTGGGGTGAGAAGACCTCTGTAAAAAGAAAGAGAAGATGCTGATTTAGGCATCAGAAAGGTAGCTAACGGGCTTATGAAACAGGTAATTCAGGGGAATATAGGAATACAGGGAAAGTACAGGTAAAGAGATGTTGAAATTGGAAGCAATGAGTTCTCTGTGGTAGAGAGAGGTATGCATGGTGGTAGGGCTTAGAATAAGTGATGTGATCTGAGAAGGGATACGGGTCATAGGGCTTAGAATAAGTGATGTGATGAGAGAAGGGATAAAAGGGGTCATAGGGCTTAGAATAAGTGATGTGATGTGAGAAGTGATACAGGTCACAGGGCTTAGAATAAGTGATGTGATGTGAGAAGCCATAATAGGGGTCATAGGGCTTAGAATAAGTGATGAGATGTGAAAAGCGATAGGGGTTGTAGGGCTTAGAATAAGTGATGTGATGTAAAAAGGAATAGGGAAGGAATAAAGAAAGTGACACAGGAGTTTTGGAGGGATGTGTGTGTGTGTGTGTGTGTGTGTGTGTGTGTGTGTGTGTGTGTGTGTGTGTGTGTGTGTGTGTGTGTATATATATATATATATATATATATATATATATATATACATACATAAATAATAACTAGGCAGAATCATGTAGCTATTAATCCAGAGGTCAGACAGCAGTTAATATTTTGGCAATATAAACATTTGGATAAGCAGGTCAGAGACAGGTTAGATGAGGAGACTCTCAAGTGCAAGTTTGTGGAGGGGATCATGAGGCTGATGAGGGGGAATTTTATAAGGGAGTAGGGTATGAACTAGAACACTACTTTTAAAGTGTATAATGAAAGGTCTAGGATGTGGGTTCTTACAAGCTCTTTACTACAGCAAGGGTGGCACTTATTCCTAAATCATTGCAGGACACATTTATTACTCCAAGTTTTATTTTTCTTCTGTTACTTCCCCTCCCTGTAGTTTACCATTAGTTGTCACCAGCTCCTCTCATCTCCTAATTCACCTGGTTTAGCTTGCTTGACTTAGCCTACCCTGGATTCAACCTGACCCACATCTTGGGCTGGTGAGGAAATTGAGGGTGCTACTGACATCAGGAAATGTGCCCCACCGACCCCATGGCATCCTTGTGAGCTCTTCAATCACTGTGAAGATGAAGTATACATGTGTGTCCACTCATACATTACCTCCCAACCAAGCAGTGATCCTAGCCAGTGCCCCACTCCCCCCAGAATGGGTGAGCTGCCATCCACTGCTCACTCCCTTTTGCCTCATCATCTGATCCTTCCAACATACGTGCTGTTAGTCAAGCACAGGTCATCTGTTGGCACAGTAAGGGTTTCTGTCCCATGGGGCTGAAAGTGTCCTATATACTTGAACAGCATGCTTGCTAAGAAACTTGAAATTATTCTTAAAAAGAAGACAGAGGTGATTATTCTGAATTTGGTGGATAGGGGGCACAGAGGTTTTTTGACAGCAGAAGGAAGTTGGTGGATGTCGAGAGAGAACTTTTGAAACATCCAGTGAGGTACAGATTGGCGCAAGTGGATGTGATATTCCTTGATATACAGACAGTTTTTGATACAGCAGAGTAGTGTTTTGCATTCAGGATAGTACAGAAAATTGGAGTTGGATGTAAACTTATTGGTTTGCTATCACAATATAAAAAACTGCACTGTTGAAACACAATATAGTACACAAAAAAACTACAAAAGCTGAAACTTGAAATATCATATCCTGGACCCCCCCCCCCCGGACCCATGTTAGTGCTTGTTTCTATGTCCACAGGGGTAGGGAGGCTCATGATTCAATAATTATGCCTCATTATGTGCATACTATTGTTTTAGTTTTTTGTATTCTATGTTTTCAACACAGTGTTCTCTGATCTTGTGATAGTAATACAGATTTATTAAGTGGATTAAAGACCTATATAGAGAACTGATAATATGACTGAAAGTATCAGGTATTTCCATTGAAGGTTTAGCTCAGTGGGATAATTTTTTTTTAAAGAAGTACCATGTAAGTGGAAAGTATTTAGGTTATTTGCTGAGAACTATGCTGATTATAGATCATTTGGATGTAGTAGTTTGAGGAATGTGGGAACATTTTGAGGACTGGGTTTATAGTTTATAGTTTTACAGGTCTATAGTTTAGTACTAGGTTAACTGCCCTAATTGGCCATTTTAAGCTTAGCCAAATACCCCAAGTTATAATCAAACCTTGCACCTTGTGTTTGTAAGGTGATCACTTTAAACATTATGACAACCTACTACAAAATATGCAGACACATTGCAGTATTAAATTTATATTTGTTTGGAAGGGAGATGGACATGAACACACTCACACAGCAAGCGGGCTGGAGTGGGATTAGAACCCCTACCTATCTAGTCTTACACACTACAGATCACAGTACTTATTGCATGCACCAAGGCTTAAGTCTAAAATCATACTACATAGGTGTATACTGGGCTAACCTTCTTTGTGGTCCATTTTAAGCCTAGACAACTGGCCAATGTGAGAATCAAGCCCTGCATATTTGTGTCTATAAGGTAAACACTGTAACCATTATGCCAACCTCCCAAACATTTCATGAACGTTTTAGGTATGGCTGGGATTGAGCAACTGTGGCTGGATAGTCCTTGTCAAGGTGGGGAGTCTGCTAAGACTCACTGAAATAATAGCATTAAGAGGCTGGCAAGAACCAATTAGTTCACATCTCATTCCTATAGAATCTTCTACTTAGGCTATCTGATGATTCCCTAATACTTTTTGATAACCCCAAACATTCCCAGAGGTAGGTGTCCCTAAATGTTCTATATACCTGAATAAGATATCCTCCTAGACATCTGTAAGAGACGCTGTACAAGTTCAAATATTTTAGTCTTTCACAATAACTTAAATTTTCACATCCATGGATGCCCTTGATTTATTTCTGTTGTACTCTTTCCAGTTTACTCATGTTTATTTTCTTATAAAGTTTCCATATTGTTATTCTGTACTCAAGTTTGGGTCTAATATAACTAACAAACAATGACTTCATCATTTCTGATTTCCTAAACTTTATAAATCATTTATGCAACCTATAGTTCTATAACTATCATTAACCAATTGGTTGATATGATTAGAAAAACTGAAAGATGGATTTACTCATATACCCAGGTCTTTAAATGAACTTACAGTTTCAGTCACTGTCTGCTGTATGAAATACTCACCTTTCAATTTATGTCCCAAATCACATATGCTTAGTTTTTCATGTAATTATCAGCATATTAATCTCTAGTGCCTAAATGGTCAATTTAGTCAAGTTATTTTGCAGACATGCCCTATCTGTAACACTTATAATCAGTTTGCCCAATTTCAGGTAAAAACACATGGCAAAATGCACTTTGTAAAGGGAAGCTAAAGATACTTACAGAAGGTGAGTACTGAGGGAGTGGATATCTGTGCTGTTGGAATTAGTAGATAAAGGGCAAAGGTCAAAGGTGAGAAGAATATAAAATTGTTTATAAGAGAGCTCAGTGCTAAGCCTTATTACAAATTATTTGAAAGGGGAAGAGAGTGGAGAGATGATATGTAAAGAATAAATAGTATGAAAACTTATAAGTGATTAGTAGTTGTGTGGATGAATAGAAAGCATAAGGACAAAATTAGACAGGAGTGGAAAAAAATTTGGAAAATATTTTAAAGAATATAAATTAAACAGCTGGCTGATGCAAGGTAAAGGTATAAGGCACTTGAGATTAGTTGTATTCCTCTTGTTAATCTGCAGTTGGAAATGATATGTTTGAAGCTATTCATGACTGATGTTGTAGATATTAGCGGTGTTAACTGGTGTGACCTTTATGTGGTGTGCTGAAAACATTATTATTATTATTATTATTATTATTATTATCATTGACAAAATAAAATAAAAAAAGAAGAACAAAATGGAATAAGCTCCCAAATAAAATTAAACAGACTGATAAATTACAGTTCAAACATCCCCTCAAATACTATTCTCTGTATAACAAGCCATATTTGTGAAATAATTAAACGCCCTACCATAGCCACTATTTTACATCATCAAACAATATTTATTGTGCTTTCTACCTTTTTAAATGCTTTGACAGCAGCTTTATAGTATCTTATGTGGCTCCTGCATTCTTATATATTTCTTGACATTTTACTCTAGTCGGAGGTGTTTGTAAAAGGCTCCCACATTTTCAGCAGCTGAAGAGCAAAGATTTAAGTACTTCCAGGCTGCAAAAAAGGCATGCTGAAAGACAGGTTAAGAGAATGTATAATTCAGTTGTCCCTATCCTTCTTCGCAAGAGGTATATTTTATCTCTTTCTGGGGAGAAATCAAAGGAAATGTAGAACAGTCCAGGGAGGACTACATAATGACTGCCTCTACAAGGAGGCAGTCATATAAAAGGTTTGTATTTTTATCCCCACCCCTTTTTATAGTAACACAATCACTGCTGGTTTACATTGCCTTCATCTGGATAGCCCTGACCCTTACCTTTGTTAGGACCCTGTCCAGAAATTGCTCCTTCCTGATACAGTCACGTCAGCAGGCTGAACCCGGCCTCTCCTGGTCTGAGACATTAACACTCTACCCCTGCATCTCTACCGAACAACTCACATTTTTCATCCTGTTTCTATCAGAGTCAAATTACAACAGGTATAATCATTTTCCCATTTTCCTCCTACCACAACAGGTATAATAATTTTCCTCCTACTACACCAGGTATAATCATTTCCTGCTACTACACCAGGTATAATCATTTTCCTCCTACTACACCAGGTATAATCATTTCCTGCTACTACACCAGGTATAATCATTTTCCTCCTACCACAACAGAGTATAATAATTTCCTCCTACTACAACAGGTATAATCATTTTCTTGCTACTACACCAGGTATAATCATTTTCCTGCTACTACACCAGGTATAATCATTTTCCTCCTCCCACAACAGAGTATAATCATTTCCTCCTACTACAACAGGTATAATCATTTTCCTGCTACTACACCAGGTATAATCATTTTCCTCCTACCACAACAGAGTATAATCATTTCCTCTTACTACAACAGGTATAATCCTTTTCCTCCTACTACACCAGGTATAATCATTTTCCTCCTACTACACCAGGTATAATCATTTCCTGCTACTACACCAGGTATAATCATTTTCCTCCTACCACAACAGAATATAATCATTTCCTCCTACTACAACAGGTATAATCATTTTCTTGCTACTACACCAGGTATAATCATTTTCCTGCTACTACACCAGGTATAATCCTTTTCCTGGTACTACAACAGGTATAATCATTTTCCTCCTACTACAACAGGTATAATCATTTTCCTGCTACTACACCAGGTATAATCATTTTCCTCCTACCACAACAGAGTATAATCATTTCCTCCTACTACAACAGGTATAATCATTTTCTTGCTACTACACCAGGTATAAACATTTTCCTACTACTACACCCTCACTCTTTCCCTCTGTCCATGATGGATCCGGGAGTCAGTATACTGCAAATGTCTGTCAGTACTTGCCCCTTTGTGTACCTAAACCAAAAAAGTGGTCACCTTAAGTTTAAACCTTGCTTATTAACTTAGCCCCTTCAGGGGATGATGTTTTTCTGCCTTCTTGATCTCACATTTGGTGGTCTCTTTGATCTGCATCTCTACATTCTTTCATCCCTTGAAGTGTCTGTCATTCCTAAGTAATCTATAACACGTACCACGGCACATCAAGTATCTTTGATTCCTAAGTAATCTATACTACATACCATGGCACCTCAAGTATCTGTGATTCCTAAGTAATCTGTACCACGTACCACTGCACTTCAGGTATCTGCCATTCCTAAATAATCTATACCACATACCACAGCATCTCAAGTATCTGTGATTCCTAAGTAATCTATACCACATACCATGGCACCTCAAGTATCTTTGATTCCTAAGTAATCTATACTACATACCATGGCACCTCAAGTATCTGTGATTCCTAAGTAATGTATACCATGTACCACTGCACCTCAAGTATCTGTCATTCCTAAGTAATCTATACCACATACCACAGCACCTCAAGTATCTGTAATTCCTAAGTAATCTATACCACGTACCACAGCCCCTCAAGTTTCTGTCATTCGTAAGTAATCTATACCATGTACCATGGCATATCAGTATCTCACCCATCTCATCATCAGACTCTGTTTGGGTAATATCAGTAACTTCCTCCTCTGCATTATAAAGTAATGCCACCAGTCCATGTACTGAATCTTGCTTTATTTGTCTCCTTTCTAGTATCTGAGACTATCTGAGACCCTAAAACTCCTCTTTTGGTTGTTACTCTCATTGTAGAACAGTTTGGAGGATGGAGAGAAGACAGTACTTACCAACTATGACTCAACAGCTTGGGTCTGTGTCCTATAGTAAGATAAGTGCTTCACCATGGAATGATTGACACCTCTGGATGTTCTCCCCAAATTGGCTGTTGAGGACCACCTCTTATACCACTTTTGTGTCTGGGATGCAGGTGTAAGGCTGATCCTTTGATAGCTGGTAAATGTGTGGGGTCTACCAAAATAGTAGACTTCACTTGAGGAGGCTTAGGCTTAAGCTTGGCCTTCTGTTTTCCTTGTTTTTTGCCTGAGATCACACAAAGGACCCTCCTTGTAATTCCTTTGTTAGGTGCCTTGCAAGATTTGCACCAGTGAACAGCATAACACAACATCCAATATCACTTTATTTATTATGCAGTCTGACAGTACTTCCAAGGATATAGCCCTGACTATGGCCCAGGCGATCTGCATTTGATCAGTGACTTGGGTGTTTGATGGTTCAGGCAGGGAAGACAGGCATGGGAAGCAGTGAATGTGTCAAGTAGATCTCTGAGTACTGGCAAAGGCAGGTGCTTAGAGGGAACACTGGGCTGGGTATGAAAGGAGAGCTGAGGAGGCATGGTCATTCAAGTGGCCTGGAATAAGGACTTCCTCAAGCCACACATCAGTTCCTGCCCAACCTAGCAATAGCATCAGCATGCTGTAGGTGGGAGCAATGGCTAACGCAAATCCCTGGCATAAAGGTCAGCAAGTACAGTACTGCTGACAGTGACTTCACTCTGTACCCTGCTCCAGGCCACCAAGGATGGCCTCAACTTATGTTGGCTGAGGGATTCCAGTAATAGCCAGGTGTGTCCCAATACCCTTCCCTTTCATTAGATGGCTTTGGGGGTAGGATGAATGCTACTGAGACAGAGCTAAGTAGCTCATGGTCAAACTGATGGGTGCCAGGAAACAAAAAAATGGTTTTACTTTTCAGTTTTAAGTTAAATTTTCTGGTGTGTTGCTTGTTTGTGCTGGGTTGTTTGAAATGATTGAACATGGTTCCACATCTGCCTAGCTCCTATAGTGTTCTTTCCATATCTTGTATGTTGTGCTAAGCCTTCTCTAGGGAGATGAGGTGTCGTTGCAGGCCCTGACAGCTATATTGATGATTATAGGCACATTTGGTGGTGTTTGATCTCTTTGTACTAGAGAAATGTTCTTTTAAGGCACATGAGAACCAAGATCTAAACTACATAAGTGGTTAAGAAAGAACTGGGAATTATGGGATCTAATATAGCCTCACTGTCTGTCATGTGATATCACAGCATGTAGAGTTAAGACAGGCACTGGGTGGCAGTGAAGTGTTACCGAATAGCTGAGTAACTACAGAAGAGCTAGTAAGGGAGACTACTAGAAAGGTGCTTGGTGTGACATCTGGACAGAGGAAGGAGGACAGGGAGACCTTGTGGTGGAATGAGGAAGTACAGGATAGTATACTTTGAAAGAGGTTGGCGAAGAAGAAGTGGGATTGTCAGAGAGATGAAGAAAGTAGACAGGAGTATAAGGAGATGAAGTGCATGGTAAAGAGAGAGGTGGCAAAGGCTAAGGATAAGGCATATAGAGAGTTGTATGAGAGACTGGACACTAAAGAGGGAGAAAAGGACCTGTACCAATTGGCTAGGCAGAGGGACAGAGCTGGGAAAGATGTGCAGCAGGTAAAGGTGATAAAGGATAATGAGGGAAACATACTCACTAGTGAGGAGAATGTGTTGAACAGATGGAAAGAGTACTTTGAGGGGCTGATGAATGAAGAGAATGAGAGAGAGAGAAGGCTGGATGATGTGGGGATAGTGAATCAGGAAGTGCAATGGATTAGCAAGGCAGAAGTAAGGATAGCTATGAAGAGGATGAAGAATGGAAAGGCTGCTGGTCCAGATGACATACCTGTGGAAGCATGGCGGTTTATAGGTGAAATGTCTGTGGAGTTTTTAACCAGATTGTTTAATGAAATTTTGGGAAGTGAGAGGATGCCTGAGGAGTGGAAAAGAAGTGTTTTGGTACCGCTTTTTAAGAATAAGGGTGATGTGCATAGCTGTAGTAACTACAGAGGGATAAAACTGATCAGTCACAGAATGAAATTATGGGAAAGAGTAGTGGAAGCAAGGTTAAGAAGGGACGTGATGATTAGTGATCAGCAGTATGGTTTCATGCCAGGAAAGAGCACTACAGATGCGATGTTTGCTCTGACAGTGTTGATGGAGAAGTGCAGAGAAGGTCAGAAGGAGTTGCATTGTGTCTTTGTGGACTTAGGGAAAGCATATGACAGGGTGCCTAGAGGGGAGTTGTGGTATTGTATGAGGAGGTCGGGAGTGGCAGAGAAGTATGTAAGAGTGGTACAGGATATGTACAAGGGTAGTGTGACAGTGGTGAGATCTGCCATGGGAGTGACAGATGCATTTAAGGTGGAGGTGGGATTACATCAAGGATCAGCTCTGAGCCCTTTCTTATTTGCACTGGTGATGGGCAGGTTGACAGACGACATCAGACAGGAGTCCCCGTGGACTATGATATTTGCAGATGACATTGTGATATGTAGTGACAGTAAGGAACAGGTTGAGGAGACCCTGGAGAGGTGGAGATATGCTCTAGGGAGGAAAGGAATGAAGGTTAGCTGGACTAAGATGGAATATATGTGTGTGAAAGAAAGGGAGGATAGAGGAATGGTGAGGATGCAGGGAGTAGAGTTGGCGAAGGTGGATGAGTTTAAATAGTTGGGATCAACAGTTCAAAGTAATGGCGACTGTGGAAGAGAGGTGAAGAAGAGATTACAGGCAGGGTGGAGTGGGTGGAGAAGAGTGTCAGGAGTGATTTGTGACAGATGAGTACCAGTAAGAGTGAAAGGGAAGGTCTACAGAAGGGTAGTGAGACCAGCTATGTTATATGGGTTGGAGACAGTGGCATTGACAAAAAGGCAGGAGTTAGAGCTGGATGTGGCAGAGTTAAAGATGTTAAGATTTGCACTGGGTGTGACAAGGGTGGACAGGATTAGGAATAAGTATATTAGAGGATCAGTCCAGGTTGGATAGTTTGGAGACAAAGCCAGAGAGGCGAGATTGCATTGGTTTGGACATGTGCTGAGGAGGGTTGCTGAGTATATTGGGAAAAAGATGCTAAGGATGAAGCTACCAGGTAACAGGAAAAGAGGGAGGCCTAAGATAAGGTTTATGGATGTGGTGAGAGAGGACATGCAGGTGGTTGGTGTGACAGAGCAAGATGCAGAGGACAGGAAGAAATGGAAACAGGTGATCTGCTGTGGCAACCCCTAACCAGGAAAAGCAGAAAGAAGAAGAAGAAGAAGAAGAAGAAGAAGAAGAAGAAGACTTATCTCCAAGGAGCAGGAGCAAAGAAATGAAAAAAATAAAAAAATAAAAAAGCTGAGCAGTGGACTGTCAGGAAGGAGACCCAAGGTGCACCCTTTAGAGATGAACCATCAAAGTAAGATCCTTGATAGGCAGTGCTTTCTCGTGGCTGGTTGCTGATACTTCTGCCATGATTGTGGTTGGTTGTACGTACTTCTGCCACCAAAGTAAATGTCACCAGCATTATTACGAGGAACATTATGTACCCCACATCACCTCCATAACAGACTAGAGTACACAACAAGGAGAAATCATTCAAAATCTAGTTTTATGATTTACCAAGCATCTGGAAAATTTTGCTGAGAATATATATATAAATATTCTGGCAGATTCTTTCATTATCAAATATAAGAAATTCTCACTCGTATAATTTGCTATGACTATGTAAAAAAATCTACACTGGATTTACAACAATCCATTTTGTGTATAAATTATGACAGTACTAACTTTAGTTCAGGGATGAAAGAAACATTTTTTTTTACAATATACTACAGCACAAATTGCAGTAAATTACATCTTATAACTGTCGGCCACTTACACAAAAAGCAGTAGCAAACAGTTAATTACATGATTTTTTTTATGCAGAGCTCAACAATCCTTTATTCTTTGCTGTCCTAGTCAGTCCTAATTATACAAGACCCAGAGAAGTCCATATCAGTTACCACCATACTAAATTCATGATGGTTAACATGCATTTAAAACATAAGAAAAACCCTCAACATTTCTGTACGTGTAAATATTTTTGGAAAAAGTGTGAGCAGAGTGAGAACAGGTTTGACAGAAAGAAATAGAGAATGTGAACATTTACCACATATGTACTCTGTAGTACAGTATGTAAATACAAACCATAAATAATATCCATATTATTGCATTGATGAGTTGATACCCATGCATAGGAGGGGGCAAATGTGTCTCTACACTGCAGATGTGAAAGGTATACAATGGCAGAAAACTGCATAAAAATTAACTTGACCTTGGCAGAACCAAAACAGACATTGCTTTTAGGTGGCTAGAGGCCAGTGAGATACAGGTTTTCATGCAGCACAGATTCCCTACAGAACAGCAATGTCAGATAAAGGCAAATGGAAGGTTATAGTAACAGGTACAGTAGAAGAGACTATGGCTATGGTCTGCTGAGAGTTTAGCAAGACGCAGTCCATCATGAAAGTTCAGTATGTATGCTGATTGATGTTGCAATGGTCTTAGGGTGAACTTTTGGGTAAAAACATGTTTGTCAGAGAAAACACAGAGCAATAATAAATGGGATCCATAATAAACTTAGGAAATTATAGCTACCACAAGAAATTCAATGGGTAAGCTTAGTGAGGCTGCAATGGGCTTAGGATGAACTTTTGGGTAAAAACATATTAGTCAGAGAACACACAGAGCAATAATACATGGAATCCCTATTAAACCTGGGAAATTATAACTACCATGCTGAGGTAGATCTAGAAAAAGTCTACATCATTATCTACAAGTACTGTGCTGAGGTTGTTTTATAACCAGAATACATAATCTATTACTGCTATGCTGAAGTAATTCTAGAAATAGTCTACATCATTATCGATATGTACTGTGCAGAGAGAGTTTTATAACCAGTCAACATCTTCTATAAATACTGTGCTGAAGTAGTTTTATAATTAATCTATACCATTATCTGTAAGTATTGTGCTAAAGTAGTTCTAGAACCAGTCTACATCACTGTCTAAAAGTACTTTGCTGGGATAGTTTTATAATCAGTCTACATCATCTATAAGTAAAGCGGTGAAGTAGTTCTACAATTAGTGTACATCATTATCTATACATACTGTTATGAGGTAGTATTTTATTAACAGTCTACATCATCTTTAAGTACTGCGCTGAAGTAGTTCTAGAATTAACAATCTATATCATTATCTTGAAGTATTGTCCTGAAGCAGTTCTAGAACAAGGCTACATCACTGTCACAACCAGTTTATAGCATCTATAAGTACAGTGGT
>NC_056747.1:67865090-67872590 GCF_019279795.1 Protopterus annectens
GCTTTTTAATCTTTTAACCTCATAAAATGTGGCACTGAAATTAGCAACATGCAAAGTGCACTAGATGACAGAAAATAACAAAGGAAATGATAAATAAAGGTTAACAGACCCTCAATTGAAATTTGGGATGCATTTTGTCAAATCCCAAAAAATGGAAAAAAAATACTGAAATACAGGAAAAGTATTGAATATTGACCTTCTCCTTTAATTTTTTTTTTTTTTGCAGGAGGGACAAGCAACCCTGCACCCCCTCCAATATGAGGGGCCAAACCCCTATACCTCCCAAACTTATATATACCAACTCAGATATCACCATATCTTGGAGAAAAGGGAACATTCTGAGGACATGGCAATCTCAGACATAGTATATAAGTCCAGATTTTTGGTCATTGAATCTCTACATTATGACACTAGTCAATGCGAGTCCCAGCATTTCAAATAGTTACCAGGCCCACATGGTGGAATGTAGGTTCAAGGCAATCATCTATTAGCTGCTAAATATAAAGTTTATTTTGATATAAACAAACTTTTTAGAAATGGATGCAAGAATCTGTTCAACACTGGGGGCTGAGCCAAATTATATGTGCACAGCTGCTTGTTTTGCTGATGCACAGTAACTTTTCAATTCTGGCAAGTTGAAATGCCCAGAGTCAAACCTAAACAAAAAGGTGGCCACATTCAAACAGATCCTTCTATTCTGTATATTAGACATAAAACAGAGGTCATAGATTTGTCCTGGCATGCTTCAGGAAATTTCACTCAGAGAAGACCCATAAAATACATTTCTTGCAATGTGCACATCCAACCCCCCCTACCCCTATGTGGGGGGACATCCTCTCACAACCATCAAATTTACATATACCAAATCCTTAGCTATACAACAGTGAGGAAAAATACAAACACCATTATTGCTGAAAGTGGCTTTCAGTGAATTTAGTTTGTGTTGCTGTCACTTACAGAAAATGCCTTTCTGCACCCATCTGTTTCTCAGGGATATCACATGTGCAGCACCGAAAGTTGTGCAGAGTCATATATTGTGTCCCCAAGTGAAATGAATGGCACGCACTGCATTTCTGCTCTTGATTTTAGTGGTGCCCTGAGCTACACTGAGAGAAATGTTGGCACTTATAAGAAGTCCCTGAAACAGGTATGGTACAAAGTAAGTGATTGAATAGCCTGCCTATGTAGAACAGCAGGAAATGCCTGCACTTTACTGGGGTACAAAATCTGAATACTAAGGGTGCACTCATAATAAGACATGTTTTCTGCCCTACAAAACTAGATGGTATGCATATCATGTATGTCATACAGCTCCCCACGTGTGTCTGTGTGTGTGTGTGTGTGTGTGTGTGTGTGTGTGTGTGTGTGTGAGTGTGTGTATGTGTTTGAAGGGATCTCTTGTGTATACAATTCCAGAATTCTGTAATTGCAGAAGTGTTTTTGTAACATCTTAATATAACCCTATAATTACATTGTAAGGCATTTTCATTAGTCTGCTTCGGTACATGGCATAGCTCTCTGAATTGCATTAACACTGATAATTATGCTGTGTATCTCACCTGCATATATCATATACATGTTATACAGTGCAGCGCTGAGCTTTTAAGTTGTTTGTTTTTCCAACGTCATAACCCCTTGGATCATGGTACAGATAACACTAAGTGCAGCCACTCTAGCCATCACTAGATGCCGACATTTATGGTAAATACACACACACACACACACACACACACACACACACACACACACACACACACACACACACACACACACACACAACTCCAGACTAGTAGCCCAACATAACTCATCTGAGATACTTCAGGTGCAGTTTACATTGGGTAAGACAACAATTCAGGTTGTACCCTGCTATAGGTCCCCAGCCATGCCCCAATATTTGCACTCCACGTTCCTAAGCACCATGGAGAATATTAGGGTCCAACCTAACACTGTCATACTGGGTGACTTCAGCTACCCCTGCATTAACTGGGAAAACTACTCGTGTACCAATACACTTGCCCAATGTTTCCTGGAATTCATTAATTCCAATGCCTTCAATCAGCTCGTTCTTATGACCACTAGAGGTAGCAACATCCTTGGCCTGGTCATTACTAACATGGGAGACCATCGCTCTACACAAATGATGAACTCCTCCCTGGTTAGATGTAACCACAAACTAATCAACATGGAAATCCACCACCTCCCCCCCCGCACAAAGGTAACCACCATGAAGAACTTTCCCAAAGCTAACTTTGGGTTCCTAAAAACAGAGGTGGCTAACTTAATGGCACCCATGCAAATGGAGATCAGTTGCATATCTGCCGAATCATACACCAATGCACTGTACAAACACGTACACAAATGCATGGATCTCGCCATACCCAACAGAACCAAGATGCTCTCCTTCAAAAAAAAAGGGGTCCCCTGCCATAAACAAACTCTACAACAGAAAGAGGAAACTGATGCGGAATAAGGTGAAGTTCCAAGACTGTAAAAACTCATCAAATCCTCTAAAGCTAGCTATGAAAACAGAATTTCAGCAGATAGTAAACAAAACCACAAGGCCTTCTATAGTTATGTAAAGACTCTCCATGGCAATACCCAAATTTGCTCTGAGCTACTGCACAATGGCACCTCCTATACCGAGGCAATACATAATGCCAATATACTGGCCGAAAGATTCAGTGCCAACTTTACACCTCTCCCTCCCAAGGGACCAGTCACAATGCCAGTGGATTGCCACGCACCCAGTATTACTGCTGCACAGGTTAAAACAGCACTGTCCAAGGCCAAGAATACAGCTTCTGTGGGACCTGACAATATCCCTGGCTGTGCTCGACATGAACTACAGAGTGAACTGGCACCTCACCTATGTGCCCTGTCCAATCACTGCCTCAGCTCAGGCTTTGTCCCTACCAAATGGTGCACTGCTGCAGTCATCACTCTCCACAAAGGAGGAGCGACTACAGACCCTGGGAACTATTGCCTCATTAGCCTGATGAATCCGATATGCAAAGCAATGGAATGCATCATCATGGACCTAATAAACAAGGATACAGGGAATTTCCAAACTCTGGATCCCACACAGTTTGGTTTTGTGAAGGGTAGATTATGCCTGTTGAACTTGGTCAACTTCTTTGAGTCAGTCACCAGAGCTGTGGATGAAGGCAAGGTGGTTTATACAGCTAACCTTGATCTGGCCAAGGCCTTTGATACCATTCCCCACTCAGGAATCATAGAAAAACTCACTAAACTAGGCATCAACCCCTATATCACTAGGTGGATTGCAAACTGGCTCACAGGTAGAAACCATAGTGTGAAAGTAGCTGACTCCAATTCAGACTGCCGACCAGTCACGAGTGGAGTCCCACAGGGTTTGGTCCTGGGTTGTCTATTGTTTGGTATCTACTTCTCTGAAGTCCAGGCCAACACGAAGGGACTCTGGCTGAAAACGTTCGCTGCTATTGCAAGTTGGGAGCAATTATTAACTTCCCGAATGATGTTGGCATCCTACTGAAAGGCCTCACTGAGAGCAGTGACTGGTGTCAGAACCATGGCCTTAAACTCAATGCCAAAGAATGTGTCATCATCCCCTTTGGGAAAAACCCAGTTCCCATGAATTACCACATTGATGGTAGTCCACTGAACCCAGAAGGCGTTATAAGAGATCTGGGAACAGAGATTGACAGCAACCTCTCTTTTGACCACCACATTGCCAAAGTGGTCAAAAAGTCCTTCTATGTGGCACATCTCATTACTAAGGGTTTTGCAACCAGGAAGAAAGAAGTCATTGTCTCCCTCTACTCATCCCTCATTAGGCCAATCATTGAGTACAATGCCCCATTTGGCATGTACCTCACTAAACACCTGCAACAACTGGAGAGGCTACAAAAGTACCTCAAAAAGAGGATCCTAGGCCTTAAACATTTGCCCTATATGGACAGACTAAAAAAACTCCAAGTATTCTCTGTCTCATATCGCCTACTTAGAGGCAATCTCCACTTGACTTACAAAGCCATGTCTGACCCAGCTCTGTTAGAAATGTTACATCTAAGGAAATCCCAATCCCTCCACACCACTTGCTCCAGAGACCTCAACCTCATTACCACAATCAACAGAACTTTCTGGAGGGACAGGTTCATACCCAGAGACTGCCCATGCTATAGAATAAACTTCCCATACATGTCAAGCAGAGCACTGCACTGGCGCTCTTCAAGAGAAATCTTGATGAGTGGATGGGAAATAGAAAATTCATCCCAGGGATCACTCCGGTGGCTTTACTCAACAGAGGCACTGGGAACTAAGGTTGAATGGCACTATGCCAGGGTAATCCCAAGAGTTAGGCTTGTAAAGGCCCCAGGGCCTCTAGCCTAGTACACACCTATGAACCTATGAACATATAGCCAATTATGTAGGGGAGTCTGTACACAAACGTAGAGAGTAACTTGCACCTGCAGTCTCTTGTTTCTAATAAACAATTTGTTCAGAAGGGGTGAACAACAGCCAGGATGTATTAGTTTACATTTAATAACACTGAGGAGAAGAGAAGCCCTAGCACTAACTGTCGACCAGTTGAATTTGCTTAACGTGCATACATATACACAGACATGCACACGTGTTCAAACTCTGACACATGCAGCATCAAATTCACACCCAGACAACCGCGCACGCACACACACACACACACACACACACACACACACACACACACACACACACATTGACACTGACACAGTTCCAAACATGCCCTATGCATATAACCACACAAATGGACACACACACAAACAAATACCAAAACTGAGACAGCCCAAAGCATGTGTGTGTGTGTGTGTGTGTGGGCATGTGCACACATGCCCCCCACAATCACACACTCTTGACACTTTAGCCAAAGTATGCCCTAATCATACACTGACACACTTGTACATACAAACACCCACCCACTCATGCACACTCACAGAATACACACTCACACATGCTGATACTTAGACCCAAGCATGTCATACTCACACACTCAAACACACACACACACACACACACACACACACACACACACACACACACAGTCACACACAGTCACACACAGTCACACACAGTCACACACAGTCACACACACACACACACACACAAACCCATGCAAACACACATATGTTTTCCACCCACTGCATACTATTATGGCTTTGTAATAATTACCTAATGAGATCCTAACAGTCCTTTCCCTGCTATAGACATCACTGTGTGGATACCTTCAAAAGGTGATGCACATGTTTTTCTTTTGTACCCCTTTCTTTCCTTGCAAAGTTGAACTCTGTCTCTGATCCATTTGTTCCCCTGTAAGGTAATATCAACTATGGGACAGACTTCCAGGTAGACATGAGGCTCAACTCCTGGCCCAAGTGCTATGTCCAAGGGATATCAATGCCACTAATCTATAGGAGAGGAGTATGTGAGCCTCCTCACATGACTGTCACATGATTGCCCCATGACCTACATGGATACAGCATGACAACACATGTCTCTTGCCTGAACATTGTGAAGTGCCTCATCCATAGCACATATAGGGTATTCCCCAAGTGGTGAGCCAAGCCACCTCCATATAGCAAGCTGTATGACATTCTCTCCCAACGTTCTGCTCTACTTCCCTCAGCTCATGTGCTCACTAATCAAACACAGGTCATCTGGGTTACAGTTTTGTCTTTATCCCTCTATGCCAAGGAAAAGGTGGTGTACACTGTTATCATTTCACTCCCCAAATAGAACAATAATGCTTGTCTGACTAGGGAGAAAGGCTCCATGACCCCAGACATGCATTTTTCTCCAGCGAAATCACTCTAGTATTGCATGCAGAAACCTTCCTACCACGTTAGGCTTGCTGTAGTCTTTGAACTTCTCCTTCATAACATATTGAGCTATTCTGCTAGAAACATAATTGAGCAGCATGTCATATCCTTCTGAATCATGACCAGTGAATGTCTGCAACACTACTGTTAGGATTTTTTTTAATTCTCTGTATCAAAACCAGTCCCATTTATAAATAACCTAAAACAAACTATCAGTGTAGATAATAGACACTAATCTGACACAGTGTTCCTTGTAGTTGGATTGTTTGGTCTCCCAGCGAACTCTACATCTCTCCTACTACTGCTCAACTATTGTAAATCCTAGTGATAAATAGATTGCTACTAATCCTGCTACCATGCCTTTCTAGGGCAGTCAGATTGCTTCTTGTTCTCTCTCCTCATTCACTTACTTATATAATACATACAGCTATGTGGCTTTCCTGTATTGTAATTCAGGTAGCAGATAGATTGCTCCTCACTATCCCTCCTCATCCATATAACATAACATTCTAGAGGGCAGATAGAGTGTTCCTTATGTCTCTACCATAGCAGTTTGGATAAATAGATAGCTTGCCCCTTCCCTACCTCCCCCTTGACCACCACGCATCTACGCACACCCACATTAACCTATCACACTAACAGGTTTATGAACTCTAACATCTCACCCTTATTCCTTTTCACTCCCTAGCAACATAGGTGGCAGCTAGAGTGCCCTAATCCATCCTTCTATCACACCTTGCATCTTCCTTTCTAGGTTCTAAAAAATGTACTCGCTAATCATTTTTAGTCCTCTTCGCTAACAAATGCATGCATTTCATTTCCCGTTTATTGCCCTGCTTCTTTACTGTGACGTAACGCTATATCATATAATGCTGCTAACTAGGAGGATCAACATGAGAAAACTTAGGTTCTTTCTTCCTGTAGCTCTGTGCATATCTCTTATTTACATTTTCCTATGGCTCGCAGACAATATTCCCATTTGCTCATCAAACCACATACAACCACAATTCAAATTCATCACAAAATTATCATACTGGGTTACCAACCCATATCTCCTACAAATACAAAACTAATAGCATACTCTACTAAAATGTTATTTCTAATTCAAACTGTTCTGCTCCAGAAAACTTCTTTTACTAAAAAAAAACAAAACAAAAAAACTTTCGCTTAAAAAAATCTAATACAGTTTTTATCATTCCGCACATAAACTGCTTACCACAGGAGACATCCAGAAAAATTCAGACCCTCACCAAAATGGAAACTATCCTCAAACACAATCCAGCATATCTGGGAGCAACCATCTTAAACTAGCTACATTAAATATGTGCAGCATTGAGAATAAATGGACTAATCTTGAAGACTGACAATGCATAAAGCAACCTTAGAAAGTCAGCATCACTGAAACCTGGTTAAAAGATAACTTCTGCCCCCCCATCCAAAATACAGAATAATTTTGATATGATATCTGATCCTACATCAGGTCCCAGACTTGGGAGGAGGGGTTATTACTATTGCTAAAACGTAATACCGCAGAAAATCTTAAGTATCGCAATCCTGTTTGCAACTTTTAGAGAGTCTGACTAAGTCTCACAATCCTGTTAGGGATCTTTTAAAGCTAAAACTGCTTACAGGTAAGGAATTAATTGTGGGTTTTATTTAGTGGTCC
>NC_056747.1:67877590-67927590 GCF_019279795.1 Protopterus annectens
GGGATACTCTGCACATTTACACTGAATAACTGCTCCTTGCCTTGCTTGGATACATCCAGAGTCACTACATGGGGGAGTGGGGTGCAACAAGTATGTCACAATTTGAAATGTCTCTGGCTGACTGTGATGGCCCTGACACATTTGTCATATCTCTCAACCTCAGAACAAGAAATATGGACAGAGACATACATAGAAGTAGGACAAAGGCCCAAAAATAAGGACAAGTTTTAAATATTGCTCTTATAAACTTAGAAAGATAATGGAATAGTAGGTCTTGCATTAGTATGAATTTTCTGAAAGGTATGAAATCTGAAACTCAAATGTCTGTCATTATTTTCTAACTTCAGTCTTTAATGATTTGCCACTAATTTGCCAAAAAAAACACAATTTTATGAAAAATGGATCAAAATTGAGATGCAAAAATATAAAATAGCCACACAATACAGCTGGAAACCTGCCAAAGAAGGGACACTTTTTTAAATATTAGTACTGCTAACCTGAGCAGCTGACAAAATAAAAGAATCTACATGCATTTCTGAAATAAAAGTAATCTATAACTCTTATTACAGTTATTTCTTAATTGTAAGCCCTCCATGTTTTCTTCCAAAATTGCCATTTTGAGGCGGGATTATTAGGGGAAGAGCAACATTTTGAGCCTAAATAGGGGACAATAGAGAGGTTTAGATATGCCTAATTCTATAAAGCAATTTATTTGCACGTACCTCTCAACCTGTTAATGCAGGAAATCTGGACAAGGCCAAATATATTTGGGGAACATATAAACAGTACTATAAATTGTTGTATAAACTGAGACAATTGATAGAATAACAGGTCTTGCTTTAGCATGCATTTTTCTGAAGGTTATGAAGTCTGAAACTCAGTGTCTGTCATTATTTAATGACTTAATTCTTAAATTATTTGCCAGAAAACCACATATTTTATGAGGACAAAAACAAAAATAAGAAGCAAAAATCTATTCATTCTGTGAAAATCTGGACAGTTGAGATGTATAGTTCAGCCGGGGCTGTCTTTGAGTTTGCCACCCTTCCCCCTCACAAAATCATGGTCGAACGGTGCACCCCCCCCCCCGCAGTCATTCCAATGAACCATTACGTGGCTATTTCACCCCATTTTCCATAAACACTAATGTGCATACTGCTTTACTTCTATGATGATTTGGACTTCATCTGAAAGTTCTATTTTGCATTTTACAGCACAAACACTAAGACATCTGCTAAATAAAGCAATGCAGTCTCACAATGAAAACATACTTAGCATTAAACTTCTCTGCCCTTGAAACTCACATTCATTGAAACAGCATTGAAACCCACATTCAAAGAAAATAAATTTTGCCAGTATCAGATAAAGATTAACTTTGGGCTGTTTTCTAATCATAGGCCCCTTTCACACAAAACATACACGTGGTCTTTGCTACACCTTCCTGATTGTATTAAATTATATTCCTTGTACAATATAGTACAGTTGTTAGTGGGTGTTTTAAATTTGTTTTGAACATTTTTCTAGTAAACAATGAAACAAAGTGCATGCACCAATAATGACAAAATTGCCCAGTTCAGAACATTTTTCCAGTAAACAATGAAACAAAATGCATGCACCAATAACGACAAAACTGTCCAATTCAGAACATTTATATCATAAAAGTCTACTCAAACTTCTACAGTCCACCAGTATCAGTAAATATGTACAATCTCTGAAGAAGTAAAAGTAATCTAAATAATTCCACATTAAAGAAATCTGTAACTAATGAAGAGGTTGCTGCTAGCAAACAACTTTATATTTCATCGTTTCATCTACAAATAAAGTGCCTGTTGCCCTTGAGGAATAAATTGACTAAGTTGCATTAAAAAAAATGATAAGCTAGTGATATTGCAATAGGGAATGGATGGCAAACTGATAACAGGTTCATAGTTACTAGGTATCTTCCCCAAAAGGGACTGCATCATTCACCCCCTTTACAATACAGTACAGTGTCAGCAATGCATTTACCTACAGTGGGAATAGGACCCACAGCCTTCTGCATCAAAAGCAAGTACGCTGCCTATTGTGCTATTAACAATGCAAGCTGACTTGGCATAAGCAGCACTAAACTTTTGTTCCCTTGCAGCTCTCAGTTTCTTGTAAAATCTACTTGGCACTCAGCTGTATCTCTGAACTTTGCAGCACAAGAAATCTGGAAAAAGCCAACATTTAGGGGGGGGGGGGCAAAAGACCAAAAAACAGAGACACATTTTAAACATTGATTGCATAATGTTGGAATGTTGTTAGAATAAAATGCTTTATTACCACAATACATTTCACTGACAAGTATTGAACCCAGGACCATATGCAAAACAGTCAGAGCAACATACCACTATCCCAAATCATCTGTTTTATGAAAGAAAGGAAGACTGAAACTTAAATGGTTACCATTTAGTGAATTCAGTTCTCACCATAGCTGGCAACATCTTAGCACAAAACAAATGAACAAAGCCAATAATGGGGGAATACAGTCCCCAAACATATTCAGTGAGTTCAGTTATCACCATAGCTCTCAACCTTGGCACAAAAAAAAACCTGGATGAAGCCAATAATGGGGAATACAGTCCCAAAAATAGGTACAAATTTCAAATACCCATTGAGGACACCAGAGCAAGCCCACACAAACAGAGGGAGGACATGCAGACTCAACACAGAAGGCACCCCAGCCAAGAATCAAACCAGACAACCTGTAGTGCTCAGGCAACAATACTACCACTGCACCACTGCACTACTGGCTGTGTTAAGAAACAAAAATACAGAAACCACAGATTTTATGAGGAACAGAACAGAACAAATATGAGGCAAAAATCTGCAATTTTTTTACAAATGGTGGTGGGTAGGGAATTCAGACTCTTGCCACTTGGGCCCAAGGGACAGGGTTCAAGCCTTATTCTCTACCCGCCACCATGTAGCAACTGCGGCATTTCTCACACACCACTACCTGAGCCAAACAAGTTGCCAGATCCAGCCCCAAGTTAGAAATCTGTCCTAGTAGGAATTTTACACACCCACTTGACCTATCTGTCCTGTGAGAGCACCAGCCTTGTCATCCTATCCTTCCCGCAAGAGCACCAGCTTCAGCCTGCCTGCAGATGTTGCAGCCTGATCCCCTTCCAGTCTTTGCAGTTTTAACTGCATAGACTGCTGAGAAAATTTGGACTTGCATGTTGTCTTCGTAATCTGGACTGCTGGGGGAGACAGTCTGGATTCTGTGCACATGCTCCAGGTTGGTTCATCAGCAGTTTGAATATCGGGAAATGCCATGAGTGCGCATGTGTGATGTTCCGGGACCCGCGGATAATTTTTATTTTTTCATTCTTGTTATTTTATTTTATTTTTGTTTTATTTTCATGTTTTACAGCTGGGGGAGCTGCAGTCCTGCAGTCCAATAGCACGAGCCACCCCTGCCAGATGCTGAAGGTTCTCAGATTTCATCATTTAAAGTATTTATGTTGCTGTAATCACTTTACTTTCAAAAAATTAGGGATTCCCTCTGATTGCACCTCTATTCAGATTTTATTTATTTCAGTGTATAGGACTGTCAATGCTCTAAAATAGATGGGTAATAAAAAGTCTTGTTTTGTTATTTAGATAAGCACTATTTTTCCCAGATTTCCCATTGGTACAAAATATCTAAGTTAAGCTTGTTAATATGCTTCAAATATTTCTGATGGTATGCTGTCATTTGGGATTTTAAATTAACTGAACTTGACAAGTCTAACAGCAGTAATATTGTTTTGCGTCTTGGATTCTGAACCTTGCGACAGCTGTGGTGAGTCTAAGTACTGCCTATGATTTATGCAAACCCTTCCTCTCTCCCCATATCGACTTATCTGAATGGCATTCAAACTCCATGTACAAGCCATGTGGTTTAGCAGTACTAACAGGATTTGGAACATTTCAGACTAAATAAAAGTGAAAACTGAACAATTGGTATCATTTTTTAAAGGAACAGTTGAGATAAAAGGGCCCTACCCTTGGTCTTAGAAGACAGAGTTAATCCAGAAAGCTCAAGTCAGGTCAGGTATCCCACCTGTGACCCAGACTGTGACAGGACTAATAAGAAACAGAATATAAAGGATTAGCCCAGATACAATCACTTTATCTAGCAGATCTATGAGATACTCCCCCCGATGCCCTGTCTGTGGGAGGAATAAAGATGCCTTGTTAGGTTTCAACATCAGGTTTCAAAGGATCTCCATGGCTGACTACAATGACTGGGTATGCTGCTACAATTCCAGAAGGAACAATTACTTAATTACTGAATCTGTTTGCTTTATTTTACTTTATGCATATATACCACTGGCTGATATCATGAGTGAATGAGCCTAAGTCATGCTTCTCAGCTGATTTTGCAGAACATCCCACATTTTTCATACTTTTGCTCTGTTCCTCATAGAATGGTTGATTTTCTAGTAAATCACTAAGGATGATTGTCAATAATGCCAGACATTCGCTTTCCTACATTTTATTGTTTGGAAAATATATGTTGATGAAATACCTTTTATTAAGTGTATTAAATCAGTGTCTAGAAATTGTCCATGATTTTGGACTTCTGTCCCTCATTATTTTTTTGGCCTTGGATTAGTATTTGGTGTGTTTGTCACTGATTCTTGCACAAAGAAGATGAGAATTATGGCTCATACCTGTCAACTGTCCCAATATTTGCACACTGTTGATATGTTTCTTGTAAAATTTATTTTATTTTTGTTTTGTTTTTTCGTAAATCATTAAGTGTTGCAGTCCCTAAATAATGACAGACATTTGAGTTCCAAAACTATAGCTTTCAGAAAATGCATGCTAATGCAAAATCTGTTATTCTATTGATTTTCTAAGTATATGAGAACAATATTCAAAATGTGTCCTTAATTTTGAGCCTTTCTCCCTTACTAATATTTGGCTGTATTCTTGTTTTATGAGCTAAAAGATCAAGAGGTGTTATGTTATCCCCCTACTACTGCCTGTAGCAAACCAAAGCAAACCTCCTAGCAATCACTTTGCACTGTGGTACAAATGGGATGGGGCCAGACAGAGGAACATGTATTTCTACCAGCGTTGGGCTTGTTTCCCACCTTTCTTGTAATTAGTCTAGTCCAGATACAGACTTGTTGTGTCCAGGACTGCTTGTAAGCTCCTGAGTGGTGCCAAAGTCTGCTCTTCATTTTTTTCTTTAGATCTAGTAATTCTGTCCTCTCCTGCACTTATACTAGCTTATTAGTCTAGCACTTTACCAGCACTAAACCTTCTACAAGGAAACAGATCTAGTACTTATTATCAATGCCCACCCCTCCAGGCATGTCTAAAGGTCAGTTCCATGTGCTTTCTCCTATTAACCTAATGAACTTAGGAATTCTGAGGCAATGTAGCAACTGCCTCATATACACCAACAAGTCTCTCCCCTTACCTTCCAACACTCAAACTTGAGAGATGCACTTATATATCCAAATTGGAAGCCACGCACTCTCCAGCCAAGACCGGAATAGCTGGTCAAGAGGAGAAGGTCAACACTTGCATCACACCACATGGAACACATAGCCCTCCAGAACACACACCAGCACTGCTTTCACATAAAAACACAAACCACACACCCACCTTCATGGAGGCTCCAATAAAAATCTACCCAAGCAGCAGAGACCTCCAAGGCAGAAACGCACTTGACCACCACAACACAACACTAATCAAGAGACACATAACTCTCCTAAATAGTATGTCACTCAACCAAAGCCCAACACATTAGTTATAGGTGACTTGATAGTGAGGCATACTGATGTCCCACTCACTAGGTTGAAAAAGGAGAAAGTAACAGTCAGCTGCCTGTCAGGTGCCAGGATCCATCACATAATGCATGCACTCAAGTCCCTCAACAACAGGTACAAATATGACTCTGTCATTGTACATGTGGATGTGAATGATCTGAGAAGTATCTCCCTGGACTACACGAAAAGTGACATGGTGGAACTCTCGGATTATGTTGCCCTGGCGGGTATGACCCTAGACCTGAGCAGCATCCCACCATCACCCAGAATGATACCACAGTACAAGCAGAAAATGATTAATTTCAGCAATTGGCTAAGTTTCTGGTGTCATTCTAAGGGGATCCAGTAGATGTGTGCCTAGGATGACATGACTGACAGACCTCGATGCTTTGCCAGAGATGGCCTACATCTGTCACCCCTAGGCTTCTGGATACTGGCCAAGGCTCTTGCCACCCCTATAGTACCTTTTTTAAGTGATGTTCCAAAGACCAAATTACCACTGTAACAGCTACAAACAAATGCAATCTGAGGGTCATGCTCCTCAATGCTAGAAGTCTAAATCTCAAAATCCCCTCACTTGAGGCACTCCTTAAAATGGAGAACATCGACATTTGTGCTGTAACAGGGACCTGGTTCAAGGCAGCAGAAAGCACTCCTGCACTACCAGGCTATAACTCAGTCCACACTTTTCAGCCCAAGAACTTGGACTGAAGCTCCAAAGGCGGTGGTGTTTCCATATTCATAAAGGATGCGCACACCTCCAGACTGGCTGCCCAACATAGCGCATCAGAGATACTTCAGGTGCAGCTAACCTTGTTTAAGACAGCAATTCAGGTCATAGCCTGCTATAGGTCCTCAACCATGTCCCAAGACCCACACTCCATGTTCCTAAGCACCCTGGAGAATATTAGGGACCAGCCTAACACTCTCTTACTAGGCTACTTCAACTACCCCTCCATTAACTGGGAAAACTACTCATGTACCAATACACTTGTCTGTTTCCTGGAGTTCATTAATTCTAATGCCCTGGACCAGCTCAATCTTACTCTCACTAGAGGTAGCAACATCCTTGACCTGGTCATTACTAACATGGGCGACCGTTGCTTTACACCAATAGTCAGCTTCTCCCTGGTTAGATCTGACCACAAACTTATCACCTTGGAAATCCACATCCCTCCTACACCCCCCCCCCCCCCAGAGGTAACCACCATGAAAAACTTCTCCAAAGATAACTTTGGGCTCCTAAAAACAGAGGTGGCACACTTCACGGCACCCATGCAAATGGAGAATAGTTGCATGACCACCGAATCATACACCAATGCACTTTAAGAACATGTACACTATTGCATGGGTCTCCCCATACCCAATAGAACTAAGATGCTCTCCTCCAAAAAAATGAAGCAAATCTGGTGGTGACCTGCCATAAACAAACTCTACAACAGAAGGAGGAAACTGATGCCGAATAAGGTGAAGTCCCAAGACTGGAAAAACTCCCTTATCAGCCTCAACAAAAAGTTGAGATTCCTCATCAAATCCTCTAAAGCTAGATTTGAAAACAGAATTGCAGCATATAGTAAAGACAACCATAAGGCCTCCTATAGTTATGTAAAGAATCTCCACGGCAATATCCAGATTTGCTCTGAGCTACTGCACAATGGTACCTCCTATACCAAGCCAACAGATATTGCCAGTATACTGGCCGACAGATGCAGTGCCAACTTTACCCCCCCAAAGGACCAATCACAATACCAGTAGATTGCTAGGCACCCAGTATTACTGCTGCACAGGTTAAAACAGCACTGTCCAAGGCCAAGAATACAGCTTCTATGGAACCTGACAATATCCCTTTCTGTGTTCTACATGAACTACAGAGTGAACTGGGACCTCAGCTGTGTGCCCTGTTCAATCACAGCCTCACCTCAGGCTTTGAACTTACCGAATGGTGCATTGCTACAGTCATCCCTCTCCACAAAGGAGGAGTGACTATAGACCCTGGGAACTATCGGCCCATTAGCATGATGAGCCTGATATGCAAAGCTATGGAACGCATCATCATGGACCTAATAAACAAGGATATAGGGAATCTCCAAACTCTGGATCCCACACAATTTGGTTTTGTGAAGGGTAGATCATGCCTGCTCAACTTGGTCGACTTCTTTGAGTCAGTCACCAGAGCTGTGAATGAAAGCAAGGTGGTTCATGCAGCCTGCCTTGATCTGGCCAAGGCTTTTGATACCATTCCCCACTTAGGAATAATAGAAAAACTCAATAAGCTAGGTATCACTAGGTGGGTTGCAAACTGGCTCACAGATAGAACCCACAGTGTGAAAGTAGCTGACTCCAAGTCAGACTGCCGACTAGTCAGGAGTACAGTCCCACAGGGTTCGGTCCTCTCCTGTTTGGTATCTACTTCTCTGAAGTCCAGGCCAATACAAAGGGACTCTGGCTGACAAAGTTCACAGATGATTGCAAGTTAGGAGCTATTATTATCTCCCTAAATGATGACATCCTGCAGAATAGCCTCACTGTGACCAATGACTGGTGTCAGAACCATGGCCAGGCCAAAAAAATGTGTCGTCATCCCCTTTGGGAAAAACCCGGTTCCCATGAATTACCACATTGATGGTAGTCCACTGAAGACAGAAGGCGTTATAAGAGATCTGGGAACACAGGTTGACAGCAACCTATCTTTTGATCACCACATTGCCACTGTGGTCAGAAAGTCTTTCTGTGTGGCACATCTCATTACTAAGGATTTTGCAGCCAGGAAGAAAGAGGTCATTGTCTCCCTCTACTCTATCCTCATTATGCCAGTCATCAAGTAGAATGTTGCATTGGGCATGTACCTCACTAAACACCTGCAACAACTGGAGAGGCCACAAAAGTATCTCACAAAGAGAATCCTAGGCCTTAAACACTTGCCCTATATGGACAGACTCAAAAAACTCCAACTATTCTCTGTCTCATGTTACCTGCTTAAAGGTGATGTCTGCTTGACTTACAAAGCCATGTCTGACCCAGCTCTGTTAGAAATGCTACATCTAAAGAAATCCCAATCCCTCCACATCACATGCTCCAAAGACCTCAACCTCATTACCATAATTAAAAGAACATGCTGGAGGGACAGGTTTATAACACAGAGACTGTCCATGCAATGGAATAGACTTCCCATACATGTCAAACAGAGCACCTCATGACCCTCTTCAAGAGAAGTCTTGATGAGTAGATGGGAAACAGAAAATTCACCCCGGGGATAACTCCAGTGGCTCTACTCGACAGAGGCACTGGGAACTAAGGTTGGGTGGCATTATGCCAGGGAAATCCTATGGCTAGGCTTGTAAAGGCCCCAAGGCCATTAGCCTAGTACACACCTATGAACATATGAACAATGAAGAGATGAAAGCCAATCTGGGAAAGGGACAGCCAGCTAAGGGTTAGATAATTATATACATTTACATTACTACCCTAAATTACAAGTTGAGCCATTGTGCTGTCTTGCACTATATAATGCACACTTCCAAGCGGTCAGTTCTTTTCTAAGCCACCAATCACTTACATGTTGTTGGCTTGTTGTTTCTGTCCTTCAGATAATCAGATTAATTTAGCATCTGCAAACTAGCATAATTAAGAGTATTCTAGCTTTGAAAGAATGTATGTAGTGGTTGTGGGCTTAGACGTTTCTAGTTTACTGACTTTTTAATAAATAAAAATGAAAACAAATTAAAAACGATAAACATACACACATATACCTCTATCTCTGTCTCTATCTCTATCTGTATCTCTATCTGTATCTCTATCTGTATCTCTATCTATATCTCTATCTATATCTCTATCTATATCTCTATCTATATCTATATCTATATCTATATCTATGTAAACATAGGCAAGGGGCAATCTACCACTCATTCAGGCTTACAAAAATAGGGAATGAGAGTGTTAAATGGTGTTGTGAAGCAGGTCTAATTGCATGGTAGTGAGGAGTGAAAATGTTCAGTTTTTTTTTCTATAAAGCAGTGTGGTTTGTCATGTGCCATGGCAGAGAATTAAATTCACCTGGTGAACACTGGAGAAGGAATGATAGCATACTGCTCATTTCCTCTTCCACTCAGGTGAAAATGTAAATAGTACTGAAATTTCTGTAATGAACAAGGATTCCATTCTCGACTTAAATGATGCATACTGTGACTCCATATCATTATAGATTTCATTAGATACAGTGAGTATGTGCGATGCAGTATAACAAGAAGGTCAGCAACCTTTCGTTTGGTCAACTTTGTGTGTGTGTTACTTCTGTTAACTATGCTCAAATTACACATTCTTTCAGGTGGACATGGGCTGTGTTTTCATCAACTCCTTCTCCCGCATGTTTTATAATATTTTATATAATGTGTAAGATCAGAAAGAGTTGCCACAACTATAATTAGATTTTAACATTTTTAAAATACAAAAACACTTACTTCACCTATTTCTCTTACTTAAGAATTGCTACTTTGCTGAAAAGGAACTCTGAAAAAAGTAATGTCTATACTGTCTGGTGCTGAGTGAATGCAATATTCTCCCAATAAGTAACTTAAAATGGTCTGCAGTGTGCAGAATGACTTTTCTGATGTTTACTTCATATTAGTGTTTCATTACACAAAGGTTTAAGAGTAGAATTTAGAACTCTGTTTTGGAAAATGTTCAGTATTCTATTACAGTCTGGCTTTAGTCATTAGTGCAGGCAGTGTCATGTCTCTGTGGCATGTTTTATTAGAGAAACAATACTCTTTTAAAAGATGTAGGCCATTACTTACATTATACAGTATACAGAAAAAGCCTGCTTGTCAAAACTGTGTCCTATCATATTGTTGTACTGTATCCAGACCTCCAAACATAAATCATGCAATGCATCACAGAACATACAGAAATTCAGGGTTTCTGCAGGCTGCCACTCCCAAATGATGTGCAAGTGGATTGAAACCCAGGCAAAGTAGTGACCGCTGCCCTGAACCCCCACCTAGTCTAAAGCTGGCCCTGCTCAAAGGTGCACACAAAAGGTCACTGTAGATTGCATGGGTGGCTGGGGACAATGTCAATATTTCATTACTCCCCCCCCAAAAAAATTAGGAAGCACTATATAAAGAGTATACAACAAATGTGAGCATAACAGAGTTATACAATACTTTGCAATTTCAAAATCTCCAAAACTGATACAGCAGTAAATTTCACCTGTGATTTAAAAAATCATGCTCGTTGTTATTATAGTATATAGTTATTTATTTATTTATTTTTCTGGGGTAGTACACTGATCACAATAGACCATTCGCAGGCACAGCCCAGCACTACAATCCTCCAAAGAGAACTTTTTCAGTATTGCTGACTTGGATAGACAAACACATATATGGGGTAATATGTATTACAGATCTAGAACATACAAGGCCATAATAGTAACACAAAGAAGGACAAATTTGATCTACGTATTAGGTATTTGCATATAACAATGTATGATGCATGAGTAATAAATATGTGAGTTTAGAGCTAAAAATATCTCTTGTATCAGTTGTCACTGCAAATAATACTAGACACTGGCCATCTTTGCAGTGTCATTCTGCTTTGGATGTGGCCACTGTGCACATGGCTATTTATAAGTTCTGTCAAGACTTGCATTATTAATGAGTTTCATTTATGTTGAATGTTATGGAATTGCATTGTCCAGAATAGCAGCAGGTAGTCAGACCTGTATAGTACTCACACGGACTTTATTTGCAACACTGCCCACAGAATCTCAATGCATTACAACGTACAATGTACAACCTGTTACAGTGTAATATTCCAACTTCAGCTTTAAGAGAACCACCTGTGTAGACTGGAGATAGGTCTTTTTCAGTGACCAGACCTTTAGGATGATCTTATCACTGACCATCACTGGCAGGCAGTTAATCGAGCACTCTGGGATGTATGGTCACCATCATCATCATTTTAATGATTTCAACTTGAGGAGATGGGATAACCTGCAGTGCTGGATGTAACAGCTTATACAGAATCAGCTACTTGGTTTCATTACATGCACACATATGAGTTGCTTTTCTACACCTCGATAATCTTCATTTCTGCAGATAGAGGGCGTGATTTATATTGTGACACCTAGTTTTGCCTTGTGGTTGGATTGTGCAATGTTTTCTGGTAACTCAGACATGCATTTTATTTATTTATTATTTTATTTATTTATTTATTTATTTATTTATTTATTTATTTTGCACTGTGCTACAATTACCTAGGCCTTTACTGTGTTGTAGATACACACACAGGAGAGTTTGGTTGCTGAATGGGTGACACAACATAACACATATTCAGTTTTGCACAGTGGCATTACAGTGTGCTTACAAAATACACACAATATGACAATGTGTTGCCTATATTACAGTGTTCAGTACAGGTTCTAGCCCTCCCATATACAAACTACTCCATGTCTGTTTGTGCCTGCACATGCCATGCATAGCAGAGCATAGTTATTTTGTAGATTATTTTACTTTTTGAGTTTGTGTCAGTACTTTTGTTGTTTGATAAAGTGGTGATGTATAATACTATGGAGATAAATATATGCAACTCCCCATAGTTCTTTGAAGTTCATCACATTCTGTAGGGGTGTGTGATGACATTGTGGCTGGTCTGTACTCACTGCAGTAGGTAACCAGTGATGCTGTAGCTGACAGTTGGCTTCCTCCACTAATATCAGCCCATCACATCCACACCTCTACCCAGCCCTCAACACAAAACCTTAAAAAAAAAGAAAAAAAAAGAAAAAAAAAATCTTCAGATTACTGTGGGAAGGCAATAAGCCTCTCAAGACAATCACACCCCACTAAATCCAAGCCCTCAACTCTTCAATGAGGAGCAAAACATAAAAAAGTAAAGTCTTCTGACAATCACTTTATTACAGGAAGCTGATTGGCTCCTTAAAGTAATGTCAGCCAATCATGTCCCTCCAAATACATGCCCCCACAGCTCTTCAAGTGAAAAGCAAAAAAAAAAAACAAATCTTTGGAAATTCTCATTACTGTAAGAAGCCAATTGGAAATCTCGGCCCACCAAATCCACCCCTCCCCCTTCCCCTTCCAGCACTTCATGTGAAGAAAAAAAAAAACCTTCTGATTACTTTACTAAGCCAATTGGCTTCCTACAGTAATTCAAGTGTTTTTTTCTGTATCCTCATTTTGATACAGAAATTTTTTTTTTTTTTTAATAATTATACGTCATTTGAATATCTAATTGATTTGTACAGATGCTTGTGTTAAAATGTATTTGTAAAGTCACTTGTGTTATAAATGTATCAACATTGGGTCCTGTTGGGCAGAAAAAGATATATAAATGTATGTCAGATTGTATTGTTGTAGCTGATTAAATATATATAATTTAAAAGAAGATATTGGAAGGGAAGGGGTTAAGCTCAGCCCAGCTAACCTTAAGAAAAATAGCCTGAAATTAAATGACTTGGTTTAGGCCATAAAGATTTTATCTCGCAGGCAGAGATGCAATGTCTGTGGAAAGCCTTTCTGCATTAAGGGTGGAAGTGTTGGAAATTATTTTATAGCTTCAAGATGCTGTATTAAGTCATAGCAAAGTTCTATGTGTGTATTGTGACATATCTGTGTTAGATCTTGGCTCAATTTCTAGTGAGGAGGAGGTGTAGGAACCACAGAGTCAGGTGGCCAAATGTTATTTCATTCTGTAGCTAGCACTGAAACTGTATTTACATACTAGTGAGAGATGTGTCAATAGCACTCAGCACTCTGTTTTTGGAACCTGACAACAAAGACATTCATCAACTTCACCTTACCTTGTTCTAGCAATTAAGAAGGGAACAGTAATTCTTCAGTCAGTTAGAAAAATATAGTGAGATTAGTTAAATGTTTTTCTGTATCTGTCTGAGTCTTTCCATCGGTGTAGTTTTTTTATATTTCCTGTGAATGAAACTCTGGTGTTTATTGTGCATAAATATTCAGTATTTTCATGTTTTATATTTTATTATTTTTTATTAAATATATCTATACCTTTCATTATGGCTGATCTTTTAGAAAATATTTAACCTTTGAGAGTAATTGCATTTATTTAGTGCCACTGTGGCTATATGTTCCTGAAAGTCTTGCCACTTGGTCAAACATTACCATTTGTATAAATATTTATTTTACTGAGGGTAATTGGGTACCCAGGTAAGAGCCTTAGCCTAGCTGGCTTTGTGGGCATTCTGGTGGCAGTCTACCTTATAGACTGGGTGGAGGTGGCAAAGCAGGTAAGCTCTGCAAGCCTTTCCCAGGTGTTTGTGTGTGTGTGTGCATGTGTGCATGTGTGCGTGTGTGCGTGCGTGCGTGTGTGTGTGTGTGTGTGTGTGTGTGCGTGCGTGCGTGCATGCATGTGTGCGTGTGTGTGCGTGTGTGCGTGTGTGTGTGTGTGTGTGTGTGTGTGTAAGTCAAATCTCAAAGAGATTGGTGTGTCAGCTACTTTAAACAGGGACACTGAGAGCACTTATTCATAGAGAGGGTGGTGAAGGACTTGGCTTGGAGCACCTAGCTAAGGACTTAACTCTATAGCTGTGTCAGTGGGGAGTCTTATTTGGGGCATGGAGAGAAAGACCAGCCCCAGGACTGGGGTTTGCATTCCCTGTGGGCTCTTAAGAGAAACTGTACTTGGTGCAGAGAGCTGCATCTGAAAATGCTGTGTGTGTGTATTTTCTTTCTCAGTGAAAATTCCCCACCAGTGTTGGTGGTGGGGATTGAGGCTCCTTGATCACTGGTCCAGAGGAGGGATGTCACAATTCCCATAAAGGTAATAACTCTCTCAACAAACTAAACAGATAGCAAAGAGGACTAATTAAGTCCAACAAAGCCAATTTTGAGGCCATGATAGCCTTCCAGGCAGAAAGACAACATAAGGCCTTCTACAGATATGTCCAAAACATGAAAGGCAGTACACAGCAGTCTGCCAAAGTGGTGGTTAATCGTGCCACTTTCACTGAGTTGAGTGATATAGCGAACCTGCTGGCTGACAACTTCATCTCAAACTTTACCCTCCACTCACCCCAGCCAAACCCACTCCAAGGACGTAGTCAGACATACTCAGTGTATGAAAGTTAAAATATTTTTTTTTCAGCAAAACTCAAAAAGTGAGCCATTTTAGGGATATTACTACACCTTAAATGGTAAAATATGCTCTGACTATAGACTAATGTACATATTTTATTTTGTTTTACTTTATTGTATTTTGAATTTCTTAACCAAGGTAGAACACCAATCCCATTGGACCTATTTTAGTCTCAGTCGAGTAAACATACATATCTGATTAAACAAACTGCGTATAACATGTTTTCTGTATTCTGCCTATTTCAAATTTGGGTAGCCAAATATTTAAAACAGGTACTTGCAAGTGTTTCCGTTTTACTAAAACTGAGATTGCATAGCTCTTGAAGTATGAGAAGGAAGCATTTGATTATCTAAAATAAATCCATAAATTCTGTATATGCTTCAGTGTCACTTTGGCTCTGTGTTATTTATTAATTATATTTCACTCCCCAGGTTGTTACAGTACACAGGATAGCTATGCTTCAGAGAGTCATATATTCTCATTAAATAATTCAATAGATATTTGTCAATCAGATCATACATGAGATAGCATAAAATACAAAATAATCTACAAAAACTGTACTGAGATGTGAGTGGAAAGGGATATGCAATTGTTTTGTACCTTCTTATATCCTTAGTACATCTGATTCTATTTTAGCTTTTTCTGCTATTGTTTCATTTTTGAACTATCAATTTCTACTCGAGGCGGAAGAGAGGATCCCTTTCTTCCTTTATACAGTATTATTCAAATGATGATATGGATAGTTTGTCAACCTCAGCTGTTGGTGACAATGTTAAGAAACTAATATTTGAAAAAAAGCTGTTGGCAGAAAAACTGTCCAGGCTTTTGCAATAATGTGGCATAGATTTTGTTACTGTAACTTAATTCCTTGCTTTTCATGCTGAATCAGAAGTTTTGTTCTTAAAGCTAAACCAGTAGGTTTCTTGTCAGTTCAAACAAAAATTGTGTATCTTTTTATTTAAAAATGTAAATTTGTATTGGATATGGCTCTAGCAGTAGTTTGGTCATGGTCTGGTTTAAATCAGTTACTATAAATACAAGAAAGAAGACTGACTGCAAAGCATGTTTGCACTAGTAACAGAGCAGGCCTGTGACTAACACGTGACAAAACCACAATTAACTCACAAAAAGTCATATTGTCTTTTGGCTGCCAGTCAATAATGTACTGAAAATACTCCATGACTGCCAAATATTTTAAAATGGTATAAAATATAACTTCATATAAGTTATCAAAAGAATACAGATTCAAAACAAATGATACTCTGAAAACGACATAACAAGAAACTCGATTGATATCTATCTCCTCTGCCCACTTTTCATTGTTTGGAAGAATTATTCTACCTTTATCTGTGTGAATTGCAAAGACATCAATAAATTAAAAAAAATTACAAAGCAGGATTTGCAAAGGTAAAGTTAGAGTGATATGCTATCAGTCTAGATTATAATCCACATTTTGGTTGCTTCTACAAATCAGTAAATTGATCATATAATGTTACAAAAGCAAGGATTGCAAGTTACCTGTCAGAAAAAGTTACTGTGCTTCGTATATGTATATATTTTTTATTTATATAGAACTCTGGGACAGTTTAAGTTTTATACTATTCCAGTCTTACTTATTGTATCAAGTAGGCCACAACCATGAGGGAAAATGAACCAGTAGAAGAAATCTTTTATTTTTATGAATATGTGTGACCTTTGCTTACACTTTTTTATTCATTAAATGTGCTTTTTTAAATTCATAGTACTTTCAAGCCAGCAGACACTTGGCATTTTGCTGTCCTTTTTAAAATTATTTCAGTATGAAACAGCCCTGTGTACTACATGTAATGCCATGTAAGTGTAAATAGTTTAGTCTTAGTGAATTCTCTCAAACAACAGTTGTCAAAGCTTACAGAACCATGACATAACAAATCAGTTGGAGATCATGGAGTACCATCAGTATGCTGCAATACTGGGAACAAGGTTAACTCAGCAGTCGCCTAGAGCGGGACCTGATATTAACAGTGCATGGAAAGGTGTTTACAAGGTATTTATATATTGTTAAGTGCCTTTCTAGGTGTTGTTAATAAAAGCTTTCACTAGGCAGTAAGTTCTATCAGTGGCAGCCAACAAACAGCAGTAGAAATAGAAATACCTTATCGACTGACCTTCATTTCAGCTCACATTTTCGCCCTGTCCCTGACAAGTTTCTTTCATTTTCTGGTAAATCATGAGGATTACTGACAGTCAAAAAAGTCAGAAACAGACTTTCACACATCTTCCTATTCACAATGCATGTAGGGTTACCACCTCCTTCTTTGCACAAGACAGTCCCAGTTTGGGCACTTGTGTCCTGGGGGAAAAAAACTGAAAAATGGCAAATGTCCTAAGATTTTATGAGAAAAAATATTTCATAAAATTCCTTTAATAGCTGCATAAAAAGTTATTTTGTATTTAAAACACCTAGATATTATATGGAACTTCATAAGCAACTCATATTCTACAATTATTAGCTTTTATTTTGGCCAAAAGTGACATTCAAGCCTATTCAATGGCTATGGGTAGAGTTTATCTGTCAAAATCTCATGTTTCCTCAAAAAATGCCCCACTTTAGGCATTGGAAAAGGTGCATGTTGATGCAAAAGCCTGCTATTCTATAAACCATGTAAATGAATTAGAGTAGTTATCTAAAACCTCTCCCTTGTTTTGATCCTTTGTTCCACCCCACAAAAAAAATATATAATAATAAGCTGATAGGTCTACTGTTAGTATTTGTTTGACAGTACTCTTTACGGACTTTACTGGGTTTCAAAGCTGATGTGCTTTTTTCCCCTTTTCTGCGTAATTGGTAGTAGATGGAATAGATAAAGCACCATGCACTACAAAGAGTTATGATTGGGTCTTAGTAATCCGAAGCTCAAGTTTTATACTAGGGATGAACAGAGGATAATGTTGACTGACAAAGAACAGCAGCAGAAAGTAACTCAGCTTTTAGGAAGCTGTTATAACTTTGCACTGCCACACTGACAAGCAAAAAATGTAGTAGAATAAATAAAATAAATAAAATATCTAACAGCTTATAAAGTTCATTATTCTTCAGAAGGGCATTTTGCTTCAGTCTGTTATCTGTTCTATAACACTAAACTGTTATACCACCTTTCAAAGGCTTGCACTCCTATGCCATGTTTTTTTTTCCTGTTACTTGTACATGGAGCAGATAAGGTTCCATGCACAAGAAATAATTCTGATTGTTTCCCACCATTCATAATCTTTTATTATGTGTTCTCAACATGGATGATTTCAAGGTGAAGTTGTTGACATCCATGTACTGAAAACATACTAAACTGGTTAAGATTAGAGACCTATCATAATCCTTAATTTGCTATAGTTTAGCTACAATATAACAGATACTAAAACGAGGGTTACATCTGAAGATACATTTTGGCTGACAGAGGGCCACCAAAAGGTTATATAAATTGAGCTAGCCCCTTATTTTTCTATGCCCAGCCATTTCCACTTTCATTCTATTAATCCTATGCCAATTTTTTTTGCTATCATATGTTCCACAATCTCTTCTGTTGTTCCATTTACACACCACTCTGTGAAATAATATCTCCTCACATCCATTCTAATTCTAGCTCCAGCTATGTTCCTGCCCTCCTCTTTTCATGACTCTCTCTGTCTCTCTCTAAGATCTACTCTTTCCCAACCTCATAATCCTATGTATCAGTGTTATGCATTCTGACTTTTCCACTTCAAAGCAAAAAGTTTCTAAGCTATTGGCATCCTCAAATAGGAGCTGATCCATTCCCCTAATATTTTTCAAGCCTTCTTTGCATTTTCCACATTAGTTTACTTTATTTTCCCCTATTGCTTCCTCAAGCTAAAGCTAATGCTTCAGGTATTGCATCGGCAAAGCTCTGTGGAATGGAATTATGACTTTGAAATCTTTAGGCTCTGCTCTTCAGCTGTGCATCTCTACATCCTCATTTTGTTTTCTCACTTTATTCCCAATAATTTATTTTATATATGATGACGATCATCACAGATGGCTTTCTCTCCTACATAACATTGTTCTTACCTGTGAGGTGTCCTCCTGTACCCCACATTCACTGTCACCATTGATGCCACTCCAGAATAAATAAATCACATTTCAGTTCCACTGGTTATATCTGCCAAACGTATCTTACATAACATTAGTCTTAGAATCAACCCTTGAAGTACATCAAAGTGACCTCCCTTTTCTCTGATTTCATGTTTCTAACTTCATTTACCTATTTCTTCCCTGAAAGCCAGCTTTTAAAATAGCTGGATAAGGCACTTGTTGAGTGTAGCAAGAGTGCATCGACTAATCTCAAGCTATTCACATGTGCTGCTAACTAGTCATGAAGTTATCAGGTTTGTCAGACATGATCTCCTTGCCATGAACCCATGCTGGTGCTCAATGAACAACCAATTTATCATTTATTAATATGAGTTTCATTAATGCTGACATTTTTCCATATCCTTTCCAAGGACTGTCACACTATGTGATGCACCTTGGTCCCCTTATGCAAGAATGCCACCAAGTTATTTTGCAGGTCCAGAAAAAAAAACTATGTAGTCTTTCAGTATAGTTAAAGGAGCACTAATTTCCCCAGGTGGTGCAGCAGGTATAGCCTCATTCAGTGCTCTAGTTAGTGCCTGAGTTACTGCTTTACATACCTTCAGTAGTAGATTATCTGGTCCTTGGGTGTTACTCACAGCTAGTCTGAGCAACACTTTTTCTGTCACTGTTTTATTTATTTTCCCATCTCTTCAGACATCTGTATGCAACCCAAAGATCACAGATTGTAAGCTTCATTCCTTATTGTTAATGTGTACTGGGACAAAGAGCCTATTCTGTATTTTAGTATGCCAGCTTGGCTCTTCATATTTCATTCCATCTTTGTCCATTACTGCCAAAACTTGGTTTTATTTTATCCTTTCATCTACATGTTAGAAAAACTTCTCTCACTCCTGAGCCCCCTTAATGAAACACCTTGTACTTTCTCATCTGGCTATTCTTGATACCTTACTTTTATTTTTCCTAAGTACTCCATATACTAGTTTTCCAACACTTTGTATTCATCAGTACTGATATCACATGACATGTGACTGGTTATCCAAGATGGCTGCCTTCCTCTTTCCTTTTTCTTCCTTTTCATCATATCCCCTTCATTTCTGAATGTATTACATGCTGCCTGTCTGTGTTGTTCTTAGCCATGTTGAGTGAGATTTGGCACCATACCCTGTTGCAGTCCCTAATTTCTATTCAGGAATTATTTTCCTTCACCCTGTTGCAATTATATTCCTGAATAGTAGCAGTGAATACAGTGGTGATCATGCAAACATCTAGCATTCTTGAATTGCAGAACCAGGTTTGCTGGCACTGGGATTAGAAGTACTTTAGATAACAATTATCGTGGAGAAACAAACAGCATAGTGTATGCGGTACACAGTATTTCTTAGAATAAGGTACCTGGGGAGATTCAGTGGTACTTGTGCAGATCAGGTCAGACTGTTTTTCTCTGCCTTCTAAATAATTAAATTACATGCATTTCCTTCAAGCATGACTCACGCAGTTATCAGTGGTTGTCACAGTAAAGAGCATGACTGCTCTTGAGTAGCTTGCCTGCAGAAGGTCTACACTCTGTTTTAGTTAATGGACAGAAATGCCTCATGCCTGCTTTGCCTGATTTGTGCAATAAAGTTGTTGATTGCTAAGCAGACCCTTTAAACAGCAGAAGACACCACAGACTGCAGTTTTTTGTTTTGTTTCATTATTTCTGTCCTCTGCAAACCGTATGGGTTGTATTATAAAGCTTATTAGATGAGTTTTCTTTCATTCTTTTTAACATATTTTGTTTTCGTCATAAAGCAGCACTGCTTATGTTATCGACTGTACGTTTTTAAGTCGTGAAGCTCATTCATCTTATTAAGTGCATTAGGATGTTATTAAGACTCGGTGTTCAGATCCAGAGTCTAACTTCTAGCCTGTCCATCTACTACTCCATCGTTGTCAGAGGTAGCAGCTAGCATCCGCACTATCACCCCATGCATGGACATATGAGTCAACACTTAATGAAACCTGATAAGCGAAGGTAACTAGTTCATAGAATTGTGGAAGGAAATATCAAAAATATAGTAATGCTAGCAACAAAAGGAACAGTTCAAGAACAAGGCAAGGATGTCAAGAAATCAGAGGTAAGACTAGATTTACTTGATGTAATATTTGAAAATAAAATGGCAAATGTGACCACCATAAAGAATATGGATGGCGAAATGTGAAAAACAAAGTAATTCATGATAAGTGAAAAGAGGAAGTACTGGTATCAAATGTCATGAAAGATTTCAAAAGGCAGCACTGTAAACCATGTTAACATATTTAATTTGTACTGTAAACCATGTTAACATATTTAGTTTGTACTGTAAACCATGTTAACGTATTTAATTTGTACTGTAAACCATGTTAACATATTTAGTTTGTACTGTAAATCATGTTAACATATTTAATTTGTACTGTAAACCATGTTAACATATTTAGTTTGTACTGTAAATCATGTTAACATATTTAATTTGTACTGTAAACCATGTTAACATATTTAGTTTGTACTGTAAATCATGTTAACATATTTAATTTGTACTGTAAACCATGTTAACATATTTAGTTTGTACTGTAAATCATGTTAACATATTTAATTTGTACTGTAAACCATGTTAACATATTTAGTTTGTCTCGATAAATTATCTTCTCTTCTTTCTTTGAACTCACACAAATTGGTTAAGAGCTCAAAGAAGAGAACTCATCCAAATACAAAATATCTTTAACAGGAATTAACATTATCACTTAGCTGTTTTAGTCACAGGTTTTGATAATATACACACACACAAACACACACATGCACACACACACACACACACATGCACACACACATGCACACACACACACAAGCACATGCATGCACACACACACTCACACACACACACACACACACACACACACACACACACACAAAGATATATATATATATATATATATATATATATATATATATATATATGAATATTTTTTCATGAATCACTAATAAAAGAAATAAATAATTTTGTCAACAAGTCTGACTAAAATAGGAATGCTCTGAATGTTTGCAAAGAGAATACATAGCAGGCAGTGTATCACTGGGCATCAAGGGCCATCACTGTGATAGCCAAATATTATTTTTTGTTTCAGAGGAAGAGACGTATAACCTGGTCTTAGCTATGGGTTTCAGGGAGCTAGAGGTTAACTAATCTCTTTGGGTATTTATTTGGTGATTTGTGATACTTTGCTCTCAGTGATATTAAATGGAACTGCACGTGCTGCATACAAGTGGACCAGAAAAGTTTTTCTGAGTTTGAGACTCTCACCTAAGGTATCTGATGGCATCTACTGACCTTTTATAAATAGTTTTCAGAAGTGCTTTCATATTCTGTCTTATTCTAAATTTGATCCCAGCATGCTGTGGACTCATTACTTGTATATTCTATACATTTGTGTTTCTATATGTAATAACTAGTACATCAAGCCGGAGTGTAATTTCAAACATTTGTTTACTGCAAGCTTGCCCATGCAATAAAACTGCATACCTAGGATGACATGAGCATAACATAGCACTGATACACAGTATTGCTGGTTATAGGTTCATTTTCTAAATAGTATGCTATAAGCCTATCCAACACTCAGAGGTCAGATTCAAACCATGCACCTTGCATTTGTGACTTAAAGACCTTAACCATTATACTAACCCCTCCATGCTATTCTTATATGAAAAGAAAACAGCTGCATTGGAAGGGAATTATTACCTGAAACTGTTTAGCATCACTGACACTTTTACTGATATTCAGGCATATACTATGGCTCTACTTGACATGATTACTGGCTCTACTTGACATGATTACTGAATCTCTTTAGCATACTACAAGGTACTACAACTTCTCATTTGACTTAAGTATTCAATTTAATATGATTTTGTTTACAGTTAACAATTCACTTCTTTCTTCACTGTCTCACTTTCGGGGGTGGTGTCTCCTTAGGCACTCTGAATAGCATTATTGGGGTCCCACTGGGCCTGAAATAGGGGCCTGATTAGGTCCAACAGATGAAACAACCAACACAATGAACACTTCACTCTAGGGTTCTACTGATTTAGCAACCCCTGCTTTGGTGTTTAAATTTCTGGTGAAGTAAGATGTTCTTCTTAGAATCTGACATTCATCTGTTAGCTTCCTTCTTAGGTTATACATAGGGTAATGAAGCCGGACGTTTATCTGTATGAAATAGTTATGATCATCCATTATTCTGGGCTATGCATCTTTCATTTAGAGTTGCTGTAGTCATTTAAACACTTTATGTCACTGATATAGGTCATCCATCCATCTTTGGAAATGGCAGTGGGTCATCCATCTTTCTTTGGGCATGTCTAAGAGTCCTCCAAACATCTTTGGATAGGGATATGAGTAATTCATTTTCTGACATGGAATAGGCCATCTGTCTATCTTTTGAGCATGGCTTGGTCATTCATCTTTCTCTGGGCATGGCTTTTGTTATCTTTCAATCATTTCAGCATGGCAGTGGTCATTCCTCTTTTTTGGGGATGACTTAATTCATCCACTTACATTTGAGCATGGATGCAGTCATTTATCCATGTTTGGTCATGGTTGTGTTCATCCAGCTATCTTTGTGAATGGCTGTAGTCATGTATCCAACCTTGAGCATAGCTTAGGTCATCTATGCATCCCTGCACAAGACTAATTATCCATCAATCTTTGAGCATAGATATGGCCACTTATCCATTTTTGGTCATGACTGTGTTCATCCATCCATCTTTTCTCATGCCTGTGGCCATCCATCCATCTTTGGACATAGTTTAGGCTACCCTTTTACTCTTAGGCATAGTGCTAGTCATTCATCTACCTTTGGTCAAGGCTGCAGTCATTCATCTATTTATCTTTGTGACTGCCTCTTGTCATCTTTCTCATATCCTAAACTAAGTCATCTTATAGTGGTTGTTGATCTAGTCTGCTTGGGCTCATTGTGTATGACCTCTTATAGCAGGAACACACTTTCCATTTATCAGCTCTATAATGAAGTGCCAACATATTTTATGCTATAAAAAAATTTTGCTGTGATCTGTTATGCACTTGATGAATTTGCCCTGTAAAGTCTAAATCTCAGGTTTACATAGGTCCAGGCTTTACTTTACATTTATCTTTAGAAACTAAATTGTAGGTATGAGCAAGAAGTTAAGCATGTTGCATTCAGGTAGGGTAGTAGAAAAAGGTCTGTTTTGAGTAGTAAGGGCTATGATTAAGCATCATAGCTTTTACTGCACTCTTAAATATATGACTAAACCTTTCTGCTAGACAATTTGTAGCTGGATGATGGGGAGTAACTGCTCCCCTGCAGATGGATATCTAGTGCTGAGCTCACTGGGCTTCCTCACATAGCAGCTGTGAATGTGCACCAACATTGCAATTCGACTTAGTCATGTTGAAATTGATGCCCTAAGAATATATGCATAGCAAAAGTACACAACTCTCTAAGAGTGCTATGATCATGACACACACCCCTTTCTTGGGTTAAGGGTGAACATCAATGGCTGGTGCTCTAATACCAAGGTAAATATCTTACTGTGAAGATACTGGTCAAATTTCATTACTCACTAGATTAAGGTAAGGAAAAGTAAGCTGCAGTGGTACAGCGGTTGCGTTGTTGCCTCACAGCAAGAGGTTCTCCCATTCGATTCTCAGCTAGTGTGTGGGGAGTGCCTTCTGTGTGGAGTCTGCATGTCCTCCCCGCGGTTGAGTGGCCTCCGAAAGACATGCGTGAATGGGTGTGCCTTCCTGGCAACTCGGCACCATAAAAAAAAATCTACTGACCTGAGTAGCACTGTGGCGACCCCTAACTGGGAAAAGCCGAAAAGACAAACAAACTAGATTAAGGTAAGGACCTCTCTGTCAGTCTGTACATAACCATGACACAAATGCACTCATCCAGTCAGTGCCATCTGGAAAGCACAGGGGTTTAATGACAGCAGTTTGTATGGCAAAGCATCACACTCCAACTAAGCAGGCAATGAAGAACTGAATTTTGTTAACATCTTGTCTACTGTCATCATTTTATTATTCTCACCTTTGAGATCCATCTACTCATTATTTTACTATTTGCACATTTGAGGCCCATCTGGTGTCATCATTTCATCATGTACACATCTGAGAGTCATTGGATGTCATCATTTCATCATTAACACATCTGAGACCCATCTAGTGTCATCATATCACCATGTACACATCTGAGAGCCATTGGATGTCATCATTTATTCATTCACACATCTGAGACCCATCTGGTGTCATCATTTCATCATGTACACATCTGAGAGCCATTGGATGTCATCATTCCATCATTAACACATCTGAGACCAATCTAGTGCCATCATTTCATCATGTACACATCTAAGAGCCATTGAATGTCATCATTTCATCACTAACACATCTGAGAGCCATCTAGTGTCATCATGTCATCATTCACACATCTGAGACCCATCTAGTGTCATCATGCCATCATCATTCACACATCTGAGAGCCATTGGATGTCATCATTTCATCATTAACACATCTGAGACCCATCTGGTGTCATCATTTCATCATTCACACATCTGAGAGCCATTGGATGTCATCATTTCATCATTAACACATCTAAGACACATCTGGTGTCATAATTTAATCGTTCACACATCTGAGGCCCGTCTGGTGTCATCATTTCATCATTCACACATCTGAGGCCCATTTGGTGTCATCATTTCATCATTAACACATCTGAGACCTATCTGGTGTCATTTCATTTGCACATCTGAGGTCCAGCTGGTGTCATCATTTTATCATTTGCACATCTGAGGCCCATATGTTGTCATCATTTCATTATTCACACATCTGAGGCCCATCTAGTGCCATCATTTCATCATTAACACACCTGAGACCCATCTAGTGTCATCATTTCATTATGTACACATCTGAGAGCCATTGGATGTCATAATTTCATCATTAACACATCTGAGACCCACCTGGTGTCATCATTTCATCATTCACACATCTGAGAGCCATTGGATGTCATCATTTCATCATTAACACATCTTAGACCCATCTAGTGTCATCATTTCATCATTCACACATCTGAGACCCATCTAGTGTCATCATTTCATCATTCACACATCTGAGACCCACCTGGTGTCATAATTTAATCATTAACACATCTGAGACTCATCTGGTGTCATAATTTAATATTTCACACATCTGAGACCCACCTGGTGTCATCATTTCATCACTAAAACATCTGAGACCCATTTGGTGTCATTTCCTCATTTGCACATCTGAGAGCCATCTGGTGTCATCATTTCATCATTTGCACATCTGAGGCCTACTTGGTGTCATCATTTCATCATTCACACATCTGAGACCCATCTGGTGTCATCATTTCATCATTTGCACATCTGAGGCCCATCTAGTGTCATAATTTCATCATTTGCACATCTGAGGCCCATCTGGTGTCATCATTTCATCATTTGCACATCTGAGGCCCATCTGGTGTCATCATTTCATCATTAACACATCTGAGGGCCATCTGGTGTCATCATTTCATCATTAACACATCTGAGGGCCATCTGGTGTCATCATTTCATCATTAACACATCTGAGGCCCATCTGGTGTCATCATTTCATCATTAACACATCTAAGTCCCATGTATTTCCATCCCAAAACAATACTTTAATAGACATACAGCCATGGAGAGGTTTGGTAAAAACTTTTTTTCATAGTTCACCAGTCCTAAATACAATTATGACTATATGACATTATATAATCTCATCCAATCTTTATCAGTAACATAAAGAAAAAAATGACAGTTTCCTTAAAAAAAAATTGCATATATATCTGCTTGGTGTCTGTACTCCATTAGCCTGTAATGTACCATCCATATCTTGTTCAAGTGCTCACCATTGTTTCTATCACCAGTGGATCCATTACATCATCTCAGAACATCTGAGCATATATATCACAATGACTTGGCTCTAACTGTTTATAACTAACAGCGTGAGTGCACACATCCTGGTAACATATGTACTTAAACTTGTCACATTACAAGGAAGTGACACAAAAGTGTCTTTTACAGGAGTGTAAGCATAACTGCAGGCCCAGTGGGGGTGGGGGGTGGGGGCATTTAACATTCACACTCTAGTTATTATTTTATCTCCAAGTTCACTGAATGTTGGATAAAGAGCAGTGGGTGGCAGACAATGAAAAGTGTTTCTCATTCTACTGCGGTGCTGTAGAGTGAATGGTTGAAAGGTTTATATGCTGTGTGATTTAAGTGATCACTCCTCTGTGAAGTGAGCAACAGACAGCATAAGTCATTATACTTAAACAACTGAGATATGGGAAATCATGTCTTGAGAAAACATGGCATGGTGGCACAGTGTTGACACCTTGAGTAAGAGGTTCCCTTGGAGTCTGTATGCCCTCTCTGTGTTTGCTTGGATTTCCTCCAGGTGTTCTGGTTTCCTTCTACATTCCAAAGACATGCAGGTGGATTGGACACACCAAATTGCCCTTAGGTATGTGCGTGTGTGTGTGTGTGAGTGTAGTGTGAGTGTGGTGTGGAAGAACTACAGAGGCAGTGCTAGCCACCTGGTGGTGTAAACCATTGCTGTAGATGATTGTCACTATTGAAGTGACACCCCAACCCCATCTACAAAAATAGCAAAAGGGGTTGTAGCTGGATTAATGGACAGATATCTTGAAAAGCTGGATGAAAGTTATTACCAGGATATCATGAAGGTAACACTGTATATTTATTAATTCCTGTAGGACTGCTACATTAAAATATCTTCATATGAGTTAATAGTCACTAAATACTAGGATACTTCTTTCAACCCCATCTGCAGGCTTGCTTGTGACTTAACAATCTTTCTATTTCTAAATGATCTCCACATTAAAGTAAAGTAGTAGTCAGTATGTAAATGATGCTACATTGCACTAATAATAACACTGAATTTTTTGCTAATGCAAATGCTCTTTGAGTCCCTTTCTGGACCATGGAACTTAAGGGTGGGACCTTCTACCTTAAATCATATTCCTTTATTTTCCTCCTTTAGTAGTGGGGGACCATTTGAAGTCTATGTGCAAATGGCACTAGTTATGTTTTGGGGAGTTTAGAGCTAACATTGGGGTTCAGTTCATTTCTGCTATTCATAACTTACATCATGTCCATTTTCATAGAAAGGTTACATCAGCTTTTCTATTTTGGCTTTAATGCCTCCATCTTGTGGTTCCATGTTTAGTGTTTTCATGTAATACTAAACTGGCCCTACCTTCACAGGCTACATTCTCCTCTGTATATGTCTTTACTAACACTCATTTCATATTTTGTTAATGGTATGTCAGAAAACATTTATTTCAGTCAGTAAAATAATTAAAGACCCATTAGATCTTAGGGCCTATTTTAGTTACATTATTGCATTTTAAATGCAATGCATTCTCAGTTTCTCACATACAACTGTGGCTTCATTTCTCACTTCCTCTCAGTCACCTTCTCTTTGTGTATCATACATTTGTGGAACAGTCTTTTCAGACATTTATCATCTGTATCACTTCACTAAGTTGATCTTTCAAAGACCAGCCTATATTAAACTTTGTGGTGCATAAATTGGTTTACCTTAATTTATTTGTGAGGCCATTGTATGATGCACTAAAATGCAAAAGTACAGTGGCAAGATTGTGGAATCTCGAATTCCATTGTTGCAATTTCAAATGAGCGAATGGACACTGGCATTCGCTCATTTGAATTTAGCATTTCGGGTGCAGATCACACTATTGTGGGGATTGGGACTTGTACCCTTTTCTTCTCTGTAGTGTGATCTTGGAGTTAGTATATTAAAGTAGCAGGGGATGTGGGGGGGCACAGCCCCCACAAGGGGGGTGCAGCGGGGGCTTTCCCTCCTGTATAACGATGGTTGGAGACAGTAGGAGATGTGTTCTGTCACTATTGAGCTGCAGTTCAAAAATGGTTAAATCTGGGTTTCCAGCAAATAATTTTTGACATTTTGGGTCGGACACATTTTGGTTCACAGATTCATAGGTAGGTACTAGGCTATTGGCCCTAGGGCCTATATAAGCCTAGCCAAAAAGGTACCCTGGCTTTCGCCACCCAAGAAAATTATTTTCCTGTGCCCCTGTCGAGCAGAGCCACAGATGTGATTCCCAGGGTGACTTTCCTATTTCCCATCCAATCATCAAGATTTTTCTTGAAGAGTGCTAATGAGGAGCTTTTTTGATATAGATAGGTAGTTTGTTCCAGAGTATGGGAAGTCTGTGGGACAGGAATCTATCCCTCCAGCATGTTCTGTTTATTGTAGTGACAAGGTTTAGGTCCCTAGAGCATGTGGCTTGGAGAAATTGGGATTTCTTTAAGTGGAACATGTCCAACAGCTCTGGGTTTGACACAGCTTTGTATGTTAGGCAGAGATCGCCTCTGAGTAGGTGATATGCAATGGAGTAAAGCTGGAGTTTTTTGAGACGGTCTGTGTAGAGCATCTGCTTGAAGCCAGTGATGCTCTTTGTGAGGTATTTCTGCGGCCTTTCCAGTTGTAGATGTCTTGTGAGGTACATACCAATGTTGTACTCTATAATGGGTCCAATGAGTGATGAATAGAGGGGAACAATGACTTCTTTTTTCCTGGATGAGAAGCCTTTAGTGATGAGGTGTGCCACGTAGAAGGATTTCCTGACTACTGTGGTGATGTGATTATCAAAGGAGTGACTACTGTCCACCTGTGTCCCAAGGTCTCTTCTCACACTTTCAGTGTTAAGTAGACTACAGCGTATGTGGTAGCTCATGGGTACAGAGTTTTTACCAAAGGGGATGACAATGCACTTTTTGGTATTGAGCTTGAGGCCATTTCTTTGACACCAGACATCTGTCTCCATGAGGCCCTTTTGTAAGATGTCCACATCGTTAGGAGTTTCAGTTATGGCTCCTAGTTTGCAGTCATCTGCGAACTTCATTAGCCAAAGACCTTCTGTGTTAGCCTGTACTTCAGTAAAGTAGATACCAAACAGGAGAGGACCTAGGACTGAACCCTGTGGTACTCCACTTGTCACTGATCTGAAGTCAGATTTGGAGTCTGCTACTTTCACAGTGTGGGTTCTGTCAGTAAGCCAGTTGGCAACCCATCTTGTGACATAGGGATTTATACCTAGTTTAGTGAGTTTATCTATAATTCCAGAGTGTGGGATGGTGTCAAAAGCTTTGGCGAGATCTAGATAGGCTGTGTGAACCACCTTACCCTCATCTACGGCTTTGGTGACTGCCTTCAAAGAAGTCTATCAGGTTTAGGAGACATGATCTGCCTTTTACAAACCTGAGCTGGGTGGGGTCCAGAGTTTGGAGATTACCATTGTCTTTGTGTATAAGATCGATGATGATATGTTCCATGGCCTTGCAGACCAGGCTCATTATGCTAATGGTGCAGTAGTTCCCAGGGTTCATGGTGACTCCCCCTTTGTGGATTGGGATACCCATCACTGTGCTCCATTCAGTGGGCACAAAGCCTGAGGTGAGGCTATGATTGAACATGGCGCTTAGGTGGCGTGCCAGTTCATTCTGCAGTCCATGTAGAATGCAGCCTGGGATGTTGTCAGGTCCCATGGATGCTGTGTTCTTGGCTTTGGAGGGTGTGTTTTTTACCTCTGCAGCCGTAATTACAGGTACTTTGCATTCTTCCAGTATGGAAGGGGGTGAGAGGGGGGTAAAGTTAGCACTGAACCTATCTGCCAGGATGTTGGCAATATCAGTTGGTTCTATATATTTAGTGCCATTGTGCTGTAACTCAGAGCAGATCTGAGTGTTGCCATCGAGATTCTTGGCATAGCTATAGAATGCTTTGTGGTTGTCTTTAGAATCAATGGCGATTGTGTGTTCTTAACTAGCTTTGGAGGATTTTATGAGGGATTTCAGCTTCTTAATGAGGCTGACCAAGGAGTTCCTCCAATCATGGGATTTTACTCTTTTATGCAACAGTTTCTGTTTCTTTCTTCTGTTGTAGAGTTTGTTTATGGCAGGGGACCACCAGATTGGCTTCCTTTTTTTGGAGGATAGCATCTTGGTTCTGTTAGGGATAGCACAATCCATGCACTCATGTAAGTGCTTATAAAGTTCATTTGTGTAGGATTCAGCAGTCGTACCTCTATTGTCCATCTACATGGGTGTCGTGAACTTTGCCACTTCTGTCTTAAAAAGCATGAAGTTGGCTTTGGATAAATATTTTACAGTGGTTTCCCTAATGGGGTGGGGGTGGGAGTGGGATGTGAATGTCCAGAGTGATGAGCTTGTGGCCGGATCTGACCAACGAGGAATTGACCTCACCCATGTTGGCAATGACCAGGTCTAAGATATTGCTGCCCCTGGTGGGGGTGTGGATAAGTTGATCCAAGGCATTGGAATTTATGAATTCCAGAAAACGTTGAGCAAATGAGTTGGTACATGAGTAGTTTTCCCAGTTAATGGTGGGGTCGTTGAAATCGCCCATTATTAGGGTGTTGGGTTGTACCCTAATATTTTCCAGTGTATCAAGAAATGAGGAGTGGGAATCCTGGGGCATGGTGGGGGGATCTGTAGTAAGTTACAATTTGGATTGCGGTCTTGCCCAGAGTTAGTTGGTCAAGTACTAGGAAAATCTGTTTTGGTCCACTGAAAGATAATACATCACCACTGTGTTCCAGTATTTTTTGAGTTTTCTGGTAAAATTAATAATCAGTTAACTTTTGTTATGCAAGATTGCTAATATTAGCTAACACAAATTGTCTTTACCTCTGAGCCATTATATATGTTCATTGTTTACCCAAATCATACTACATAAAGCGCTTTACTATAAAGGAAATAAATGCTTCCTTCATAATGCAAAACTGCTACTATCAAAATATATATGTCTCCATACTAGATTCAAAATACAGATTTGTGTCCAAAGTCATCCTACACACAAAAAAAAATTTCTCTTAAAATCAATTTATAATCATTGTTTTAAAATCACAGACAGACTATATAGTGTGCAAGGTTTTGTTGCATGCCTCTTGTCATACGCAGGGTATTCCCAGGTCATAGACTGTAGTTATGAAGTCATACAGCTTCTTGTTCACCTCAGTTTGTAACACATACAGATAAGTGCATAAATACATGTATGTGCTAATGCATAGGCAAATAAGTGCACAACAACTTGTAAACTGATCAAATAAAAAGTGCTGCATCCACAGACATCACTGTAAGGGCCATGCAGTCATGCTGCTTGTCTGCATACAGCAGTATAATGAAAAAGCATGCAGAAAAGGATCATAGGTGCAGCAAGGAAACTTGTTGTGACTTACATCAGTTTGAGTGGTACAACACTGCCCGAGACGTGCTTCGGTTTGTGTGGTGCAACACTGCCTGAGACTTGCAGCGGTTTGTGTTGTGCAACACCGCCTGAGACTTGCAGCAGTTTGTGTTGTGCACTACTGCCTGAGACCTGCAGCAGTTTGTGTTGTGCAACACTGCCTGATACTTGCAACAGTTTGTGTTGTGCAATACTGCCTGAGACCTGCAGCAGTTTGTGTTGTGCAACACTGCCTGAGACTTGCAGCAGTTTATGTTGTGCAACACTGCCTGATACTTGCAACAGTTTGTGTTGTGCAATACTGCCTGAGACTTGCAGCCGATTGTGTTGTGCAATACTGCCTTGTCTGTGCTGACCAGGTTATACATTTTCATAGATGTAGGGTTCACATGCATTACCTGCAGAGCATGACCTAGCATGCACTTACTGAGGGCCAGATAGTGGTCAGATATGAGTAGACGTTTATATAATTAAGAACGTGGTCAACATATTTCACCCACATGCTGAATGTCAGGGATTGTGTGGTCTTTCTAAACCTGTGGACGGTAAAAAAATGTGCATCCTTTACCATACTAGCCAGAGCTATAACTAGCAGGAGTGCATGGGGGTGTCTGCCTCAGGTGCAAGCTATTAGGAAACATATGTGGCAGTTGCAGATGGTGTAGGAGTGAGGTGCTGACATTGTTTTACCATAAATGATTGCTGATACAGTATTTGTGCACACAGCTGAGGCACTCAGTATGTGATGATTTAACTGTAGCAAGTTACTTGTTAAAAATATAAGAAGGAACTTGCTGTAGTTAAATCACAAGATCCTGACAAGCTTTGAGAAGACTTTAATTAATTAATTAATTTATTTATTTATTTTGCTCAACAGCTTTGGGAACTGCACACGTCACCGGATGACCTAGTAGCAGTTCTGATCCTAGCTGCATGGACCTTTCAGTAAACAGTGAGTGGCACACTGCTTGTTTCCCAGCCTTTGGATCCTTAGTGTTATACTGCTGCATGTTTAGTACATATGATTCCGCAGAACACAAGAGGAAGCAGACAGGAATAGGAGTTGCTTTTACAACATTGGCTAATCCTTTGCCATACTGGTTATCATAGGCTGGCCATAAAAACGTCCTCTGGATCCTAGTCCCAGATAAACATCAATAGGAAATGCTATCATTCTACAAACTGGCATGCAGTTTGTGATGCACAGGGGATTATTAGCAATCTGCTTGTGCAGTATTCTGGTAGTTCACATGATTCACATATTGGGTGCATAATCTTGTATGTCTTTTAGTGCAGTGATTTCCCAGTGGGTCATCTTGTTAGTATGTGTTGGTACAATGTGAAGAACAAATGCTGATATGCACATACATTATACATGTAGCCAATATCCTCATATAAAAATTTTGTTGTGTCGCATTTTGCAGGAGATGCTGGCTAGCATTTTCAACACTGGTTTATAACCCCCCCCCCCAGCACACCCTAAAATCATTGCTGAGACAAATTTCAACAATGCTCTTGCACAGACATATAGCATCTATTTGGGCTACTAAGGGCATGATTTTGATGCCTGGATACATCCACAGAGTGTTTACTTGATATAGCAAATAAGTACTTTGTGGTCTGTGCCCCCAATATGATATTATGGAGGAGAGACTAACATTCAAACATATGGCTGTGCTGTACCAGCAGCAGTAGCAGCAGTAAGTGACACCCGTCTCAATGCAACAATGTCTGGTTAACAACTTTGGGCCATGGCATTTATGGAGTGATACAGCAAATATATTAGCAATGTCTTCATCAAGCTTAGTTGGTCAGTGCACAGTCTCATTTGATTATGCATCGGCCATGAGCTCATCACCTCCTGGGATGCAGGACAGCTTGGCTAACACCTGTCACTGTTTGCAAGGGTAATAGGGGACATAGAAACAGCAGTCTGCCAGCATTAACTGAGAAGGAGTAAAGGGGTGGTATATATGGGCCCAGATCAGGGCTGCACAGGGCCCAGGGGGGTAATAGGGGACATAGAAACAGTAGTCTGCCAGCATTAACTGAGAAGGAGTAAAGGGCTGGAATATATGGGCCCAGATCAGGGATGCACAGGGCCCAGGTGACACAGTAACACAAGACTTTTAACAAGAAATGAGTGTGGGACAAATCACTGGTGCAGGATACTGGGGTGGGGTCACAAGTAGGATGGATGGCATCACTGTGCACCTGTCTTCATGAGTTTCTTTGCTGTTGAGATAAGCAGGAATTCACTACTCCTGTGGTACGAATGGTTCTGTACTTTCTTATGTTGAGCTTTTCTAGCTTTGCTCATGAGAATCTGTGGGAATCTGAACCTTTTGTTGCAGGAATGCCATGCTTTTATGTGATTTGGGCATGGACTATGTTTACAGGTAAGGGATGCCAGTCGTGGAGGATGGTAGTTGTTGCCACCAATGATATGGGTGGTAGAGCTTCTGACAAATGCAGACATAGATGTTGAGCATGCCAGACGCATAGCTGGCTTAACCAGTGAACTGTGCTAGCCCCATGAACTAGCATCCCACTTCCCATGCTCTTCAGGTGTAGGGCAAAAAAAAAATGGAATTCAGCAAAATTTGCAGGATGCATCCTGCAGACAGTACAGCAGTACCCAATCTATGCAACTTCACCTCAGCTCTTCAAGTGAACAGCAAAAAAAAAAAAAAAAGCAGATGCTCGACACACCTCTAGCCTGCCTCAGCCATTCAAGTCCCATTTCTGTGTCCTGCCTTTGCCCATCCTTCCTCACACTTTAATATAAAATAAAAAAATAATTTCTAAATGTAGCAAACAGTTGTTACAGTTTATATCCTGCCTGTTCAGAGTGCTACTGTGCTCAAGTTTTAGGTAAAAAAAACAAAACATTTCCCTTTACTTTTAAACTGTAGCAAACCCCTTGCTGCAATGTAGCAAGTAGTTGCTAGAGTTTATACCCTGCCTGCATGAAGAGCTACCAGTGCTCTGATTGTAGTTTAAAAACAAAACTCTTTTTTTTTCTTTTAAACTGCTGAAAACTGCTTGCAACAAATTTAACAATCAATTGCTACAGTTTGTACTCTGTCTGTACAGAGTGCTACAGTTCTCAGGTTTTAGTTAAAAAAAAATCACTTTTAAACTATAGCAAAGTACTTGCTGCAGTTTTAATCACACCCAGAGTGCTACAGCACTCGGGTTTAACTGCAAATGCAATACCATATTTTAGAGCCAGTAGGCACTAAAGAGCAATTTATGGATGGAGATCACACACCTAACACTTTGCTCCACCCTTGCTACACTACTGCACCATACCTCTTGCAATGGCCACATACAAAACCACCCTTTCTCCATACCCAACCTTTTTCACAAAAAAACACACACTAATCTGGGTAAGCATGATGCCAATGGTAAATTTAAAGATGCTGGTGCTACCTATGCCATTGTATGCCACCATAGCCTTCATTAGAAACACCATGTTGTGAAGTCTGGTTGCCATACTGACATACAACTTGACATCATTATCACGAACAGCATGTCACACACTTACCAGCTCAATTACACCTTGTATGTCAGCAGCCTGTCCCTGGATGGCACTCCTGCATGTCTGCTGAGTAATGCCCAATGCTGCCCACATAACAGGGCTCGCCTGTAATATCTAACTGTGCCCTGTAAACCCAGTGTTAATGGTATTCCCACTAAGGAAATAGTGTGTGCCTCCTGAGCTGGTAGTCTGGACACAGTTGCAGAACTTCAGAGGCTCTCAGCTAAAGGAGATTACCCCTGCACAGATTACGGCATGGACTCATCCAGGGCATCCAAAGAGGACCAGTACCTTCAGCCATACATACAACTTCCATGCCAACTACAAAGTTGTAGACTTATCCAAGACATCCACAGGGGGGTATCAGTGCCTACAGTCATACATACACCTTATGTTAAGATTACGCCCTCACAAATGATGAAACTGATTTCAAGCTGAGGTGTCTGTCTAGGTAGACAAGATCCCCCTTCCAGAGAAATAAAGCAATAAAAAGTAGTTCTAAGAAATGCTGTTTATTCCTTGGATGGATTAGCACCCTTGTTTCATATATTAATGGACTTACAGTGGTTTGGACCTTATGATAAATATTTTTAGGAGGGAGCAGCTGAGGCAGACATGTAGGGTAGAACATGTGGATTGGTGGAGCGAATCCACCTTATTTGTATATTTCTAATTGCAAAACATTTGTAAATGCTTTTGCTTCAGATGCCTCCTCAGATCATTTCAGTAATCAGTGAGCTATCAAATCTTAACTTAACTGCAGTGGTGGTGCTGTGGTAGCGTTGTTGCCTCACAGTAAGACGTTGTCCTGTTCGATTCTCAGCTAAAGCATCTTCTGTGTGGAGGCATGCGTGAATCGGTGTACCATCATTGAAGGTTGTGCATCAGAGCTGGCAACTCGGCACATAAAAATCTACTGCCAATCATTAGCGGACTGGAATTCAGCTGTGGCAACCCCTAACCGAGAAAAGCCGAAAGATACAACATTTATGTTTTTAAATCCTCAGTTAGGCTACTTTCAAATTATATAAGAAAAACAAAATAAGTATTGTTATGTATTTTCATATGCAATGAACTGCAAAGAGACTGAGCATTGCAAAGGAAAGGAGCAGGGGATACCAGGAGTGTCGACTCTACACTCTATTGGAGGGTAATTGGAAATATTCAAATAAGGTGGACTCCACCTCCACCAATCCATATTTATCACCCAACCAGGCTGCTGCAGCCCTTCCCCTCCTAAACACCTTTATAACAAAGTCCAAACTTCTGTAAGATCACTAAGTACCTGAAACAACAATGCCAATCCATGCTTTGTCACATACACAGCATCATTTTTTATGCAGGTAATTCTTTGTTAATTAATCTTGTCTCACTGCAAGGTTGGCCTTGTCACATGCGCAGCACCATTTGTTATGCAGGTAATTCTTTGTTAATTAATCTTGTCTTGCTGCAAGGTTGGCCTTGTCACATGCGCAGCACCATTTGTTATGCAGGTAATTATTTGTTAATTAATCTTGTCTCGCTGCAAGGGTGGCCTTGTCACATGCACAGCACCATTTTTTATGCAGGTAATTCTTTGTTAATTAATCTTGTCTCACTGCAAGGTTGGCCTTGTCACATGCGCAGCACCATTTGTTATGCAGGTAATTCTTTGTTAATTAATCTTGTCTTGCTGCAAGGGTGGCCTTGTCACATGCACAGCACCATTTGTTATGCAGGTAATTGTTTGTTAATTAATCTTCTCTTCCCTAGTGTTGGCAATGTATTGCACTCCAAATGTGCTTATGAAAAGAAATGCACATTGTTTTATTAGGGTAGACATACAAGTGCAACAAGTACATATCTGACCCATTGCTATTAACCTAGCCTTACCCACTGAGTCACAGGTGGAATTGGTCAGACGAGCACCAACACCTGATATAAATGCTGTTTTTTGCCTCCGATGATTGAAACAAAGATCTTCTTGTCCATCGGTCTTGCTGACCCTGATGGCCCATCACTTGTGTGTGATCTTTTACCTCCTGCTTTGCATGCCTTCTCATGTCAGTCAGGCTACTACAACCCTGGCTCATTTTGTGCTTGTAGCCATCCACCATGGTTATGTCCCATGGAATAAACTTCCACCCATGGTCCCAAAATAGTTGGTGTATACAATTCTTAATCATCATCTGAAGGCCATGCAGCTTGAGTGCCTGCACAAGAATGTTGTTTTTTTGTCTTTGTTGAACTTAACCTGAACATATCTTCCTCATTCTGTACGCATGCCGAATCATGTTTACACATGATGAAAACCATATTATTATGTGAAGGTATTCAGAATGTACCTGTTCAACACAGGCCTGTGTTCACAGTATGCAGACCTTATATGTTGTGCTCCAGTAACATGTAACAGTTCCCACATTACAGACTGCTGATATGGTAAGTCTCAGCCAGAAAACAGCATATCCACAGTATGCAGGCCTTACATATCATGATATGGTACCAAGTAAGACTTCAAGACAGAATATAACACAATACATAGGCTACTGATATTCATGGCAAAGCCCACTCACATTCACAAAGATTACATGTTCTGTTGCTGAGGTTACTAAAACGTAGGCAAATAGGTGATGCATAATAAAGCATAATAAAGCATTTCACACTGAGCTTGATCGAAGGAAGGACACTGAGGAAACTCGGAGATATAATATATAACATTAAGTATCCTGTTTTTTTGTTTATTTTGTTCTTTATTTCTTTGTTATTTATAGCACTTTGTGTACTGTGTATTTTTCTAGCTAGTTTCACTGTGTGTGAGGTATTAACTGGAAATTGTCCACTTTTATTAAGCATCTGTTGGGTTGTTTGTAATAACTTGTTGCAGTTAAACTCTTTTTTCTAGAGGCTCCTTTAGATGTTTAAAACTTTCATTTAAAGGCTCACTGCTGCTTTTCAGGTGTGAGAAACATTTCTGCAGTTTCTTCTAAGTAGTGGGCAGTTGCCCGCCCCTAGTGTAAATTTGATCTGGGACCCTCCTCCCAGTCTAGTGTCATTACCTCATTCTACCCAGTACATGGAGAACATCTGAGAAGGCCAATCAGCTTAGTTTTTGCTACTCCTTTCTCTCTTTCCACTTAAAAAAAAAAAAAAAAAAAAAAAAAAAAAACATTTTATCTGCTTTTACTGTATTTGTGTTTCTACTTTATTTTGCTTTTGCGTCATCTTAAAAGTACTCAGTTGTATTTATTACTGCTTGGTGTAACTCATTCTTAGCCTTTTAGTTTAAGCACTTGGGCTTCAGACCAGTTGTTTTACATTAAGAAGGTTTGTGGCCTGCATTGTGGTGGCAGGACAGGTAGCTTACATCCTTCTAAGTTGGGAACTGCTGATTGAGGGCTCAGTGTCTGTTATTCTAAAAGTGTATTAGTTCTGGTTTAAGCACTTGGGCTTCAGGCCAGTTATTTTACATTAAGAAGGTTCGTGGTCTGCACTCTTGTGCGGGGAGAGGCTGGACTCTGCCCTTCTGAGCTGGGAATTTCTGGTTAAAGGCTTATAGTGGCTGCATATTTGAACTGTTTCTTACTGAAATTGGTACACCTTGTTTGCTGTAGCATAGACTAGATCCAGGCCTGCTAAATCTAGCTTTGTTTGTATGCTTGTTGTTTGTTTGCTTATTTCCCTGAAACGCTAATTTCACCTAAAACGCAGCTTTTCAGTGCTTCTGTGGATGCCTAGTGATATCTGCATTGCTTACTGTACTTATTTCCTTGTTTCACTTGAAAGAAAGATACTGTTTGTCATTTTTGCATTTAAGTTACCTGTAACACATTGCATTTAAGTTACCTGACACTTGCTCACTAAGTCAGCACTAAAAAATTAAAAGCACTACACCCTCACAAACTCCCCTTGAGTACCTTGTTCCCGATTGGTCCTTTTTTCAATTATAAAGGAATTCCCAGTGCTATTCTAGCATGTCCAGAGGTCAGTTGTCAATCTCCTCTCCGGTACAGCTGGTGAATCTGGGAATCTTGAGGCAATGTTACAACTGCCTCATGTACACAGACAACCCTCTCCTCCTCCCAACAAATTCCAACACATGTGAGAGATGCAACCATATAGCCAAACTGGAGGCTAAGCTCTCTCAACTCAGTACTGGCATAACTAGTCAGGAGGAGAAGGAAACCACAATCACTACAATTCCAGTCTCACATAGACCTACCACGACAGCAAACCAAACACATAAACACACAAAAACATACTCGGAGGCTCTAAATAAAAATCTGCCTAAGCAGCAGAGACCTCCAAAGCAGACACCCAAGCAACCGCTACCCCAAAACAAAACACGTGCAACACATAGCTCACAAAGCCAGTGTGCCGAACAGTCACAGCCCTTAAGGCTAAACAACACACCTGATACACTTGTAATAGGTGACTGTATCGTCAGGCACACTGACGTCCCGCTCACCATGCTGAACAAGGAGAAGGTCACTGTGAGCTGCCTGTTGGGTGCTAGGATCCGCCACATAACACAAGCACTCAGGTCACTCCAAGGCAAGTACAAATATGACTCAGTCATTGTCCATGCTGGTGTGAATGACCTGAGACGTACCTCCCTGGACTACATGAAAAGAGACATAGAGGAGCTCTCTTAGCATGTAGCCCAGGCCGGTATGACCCTGACCTTGGGTAGCATCTTACCCTCACCAAGAATGATGCCACAATATGAAGACAAGATAATCAATTTCAACAATTGGCTTAAGTATTGGTGTCATTCAAAGGGGATCCAATGCCTGTCAGCCTGGGATGACATGCTCGATAAGCCACGATGCTTCGCTAGGGACGGCTTGCACCTATCACCCCTGGGCTTTCAGATATTGGCAAAGGCTCTTGCTACCCCCATAGTGCCTTTCTTAGGCAAGGCTCAAAAGACAAACCCACCTCCATAGGTATCACAAGGGATAAGAAACTAAGAGTAATGCTACTCAATGCCAGAAGTCTAAACCTCAAGATGCACGCACTCAAAACTCTCCTTAGCATGGAGAACATCGATATCTGTGCAGTAACAGAAACCTGGTTCAAGGCTCTCAAGAGCACCCCAGCACTACCAGGTTATACCTCATACCATGCTTTTTGGCCCCAAAACTTGGACCGAACCACAAAAGGAGGGGGAGTATCAATATTCGTCAAAGATACCCACACCTCCAGGTTGGTGGCAGAGCACGAAGCATCAGAGACTATCCATGTGCAACTAACAGTGGGTAAAACTGCCTTCCAGTTTATAGCCTGCTACAGACCACCCACCCAAACCCAGGAACCCCACTCGGCCTTCCTGAGAACACTGGAAAATATGAAGGTCTCTCCAAACACCATTATATTGGGTGACTTCAACTACCCAAACATAGACTGGGAGCATTACTTTAGCTCCAACACCCTAGCCCAAAGGTTCCTAGAATTTATAAACTCAAATGCTATGGAACAACTTGTTACCACTCCCACAAGAGGGGAAAACATACTAGACCTGATCATCACCAACATGGGGACTCTATGCTCCAGACCAGAAGTGTATCCCTCACTGGTAAGATCAGACCATAAACTAATCTCACTGGATATTCACATCCCGATCCCACCCCCTGCCCAGAAAACCACAGTGAAAAACTTCTCTAAAGCAAATTTCACACTCCTCAAAACCGAGGTGGAATCCTTCAAAGCCCCCGGGCCTGTGGAAAATACGGCCCAGACTTAAGAATCCTTTATAAACGCATTCTATGAACACCTTCAGGAATGCATGGATCTTGCAATCCCAAATAAAACCAAGACCCAATCCTCCAAAGGCAGACGTCCTGTCTGGTGGACCCCAGCCATAAACAAACTATACAATAGAAGGAGGAAGCTACAACATGATAGAGCAAAATCCCAAAAAGGGAAGGCATCGCTGATCAGTATTAGCAAAAAAACTACGGGCACTCATAAAATCGTCTAAGGCCAGCTTCGAGAGAAAAATTGCACAGGACACTAAGGATAATCACAAGGCTTTCCTTAGTTATGTTAGGAACCTGGGTGGGAATTCCCAGATATGCTCAGAATTAGTCCAAAATGACAAAAAAATACACCGAACCCACAGACATTGCCAACATCCTAGCTGACAGGTTCAGCGCAAACTTCTCCCCTCCCACCAAAAGGCAAATATCTATCCCAGCAGAGTGCTGCCCCCCTGACATCTCAGATGCTCAGGTAAGAGCCGCCCTCTCCAAAGCAAAAAACACAGCATCAATGGGACCAGACGGTGTCCTGGGCTACGTCCTACATGAACTCCAAGAAGAGCTAAACCCAAACATAAAACTACTGTTCAATCTCAGCCTTACTACAGGATATGTACCCAAAGAGTGGCGTACAGCAACAGTGGTCCCTCTCCACAAAGGTGGTGCCTCAACGGATCCTGGAAACTATCACCCCATAAGCCTGACTAGCTTGGTCTGCAAAGCTATGGAAAGGATCATCATGGACCTCATAAATAAAGATATTGGGGACCTACAGACACTGGATCCTACCCAGTTTTGCTTTGTTAAGGGCAGATCCTGCCTCTTAAACCTGGTCGATTTCTTTGAAACAGTCACCAAGGCCATTGACGAGGGGAAGGTGGTCCACACAGCCTACCTGGACCTCGCAAAAGCCTTTGATACAATACCTCACTCGGGCATTATAGATAAGCTCACCAGCTTAAATATAAACCCCTATGTCACTAGATGGGTTGCAAACTGGCTCAAGGATAGAACCCACATGGTTAGAATTGCTGGAGCCATGTCAGACTCCAAACCAGTTACAAGTGGCATCCCACATGGCTCAGTCCTGGGACCTCTCTTGTTCAGTATATATTTCTCGGAGGTACAGGCCAACACGGAAGGACTGTGGCTGACCAAGTTCGCAGATGACTGCAAACTGGGCACCATAATCGACTCTCCAGCCGACACAAGCATCCTCCAAAAGGGCCTCATAGAAACAGACAACTGGTGCCAGAGCCATGGCCTCAAGCTAAACGCCAAAAAGTGTATAGTCATCCCCTTTGGCAAAAATAAAGTGCCCACAAATTACTACATAGGTGGTAATCCATTAAGTACAGAAGAAGTAATTAGGGACCTGGGACCCAAGTTGATAGCAATCTCTCATTTGACAACCACATGGCCAAAGTGGTTAGAAGAACATTTTATATAGCCCACCTAATCATGAAGGGACTCAAATCTAGATCAGGGGAGGTCATCGTGCCTCTTTACTTATCCCTCATCAGGCCCATAATTGAGTACAATGCCCCTTTTGGGATGTACTTTACCAGACACCTGCAGCAACTGGAAAGACCCCAAAAGTACCTCACCAAGAGGATCAAAGGGTTCAAACAGATGCCATATGCTGCCCGGTTAAAGAAACTCCAGCTCTACTCAGTGGCATAATGCCTGCTCAGAGGCGATCTGTGCCTGACGTATAAAGCCATGTCCAACCCGGAATTAATGGACATGCTGCACCTCAGAAAATCCAAATCCCATCGAGCTACGCTCTCGAGAGACTTGAACCTCAGCACTGAAATAAATAGGACATGCTGGAGGGACAGATTCATAACCCAGAGGCTCCCTTCACTCTGGAATAAAATCCCAGTCCAGGTTAGGCAGAGTCCCTCATTGACTCTCTTCAAGAGGAATCTTGATGAGTGGATGGGAGATCGTAGGTTTACCCCGGGTATCACTTCTATGTCACTGTTAGACAGAGGCACAGTATACTAACCTCGAAAAAGGGCATAGCAAAATTAATTTAAAATGGGTGGCGAAAGCCAAACACACTCTGGCTAGGCTTATAAATGCCCTAGGGCAGATAGCCTAGTATGAACCTATGAACCTATGAACCTATTATGTCACTCATGCACATACCCCTAGGAATTTAGAAACATGCTTGCTCATCTATCACCCCTATTACTTCCGCTGTTGTCTCAATGGGAGGCATGCACCTTACAAAACATGCATATTTATTGCTGTGCAAACATTCACAATTGTCCTTCACAGTACAGCTGACTTGTAGAACACAAGTGATCAAAATTGGAAACCAAGTTTCACTCCAAAAATTTACACCCTTAAAGTACACTACATAGGTAAATGAGGCCTCCAATCATAGATAATTATGAAGAGCTTAATTCTGCTTTTGTGCAATGCTGCCCTAATGAGCAACACATTCATTGCGACCTGACTGCATTCTCAAACTTCCAAGGCAAAAGATTTGTACAATAAATATACACACAGTGCTACACTATCACGCATGTGTGTTCATACAAATTGCTGCCATTTTGGGTTGCCATTTCATAGGTGGCCTATCACACGTGTGTTCATACAAATTGCTGCCATTTTGGGTTGCCATTTCATAGGTGGCATTCTGTAAGATAGAGAAAATGAGCATTGCTTACAGATATAGGACTCCTGCAAGGTGTGTGTAGGAGATGGAGATATTTCAATTTCCTTTAAAGCCACTTCTGGGTCTATATAAAAAAATAAAAAAAAGGGTCTGCCTGGCATGAGTTGGGCTTAGTGCCTGCTAAGACTATGGTCACTCAGCAATCAGCAGAACAACACAGTTACTGCAATGACGACCTGAAACAATTTTATCCTGAAAGACTACAGGAATCAGAAGCTGAAGTGAAAAAGAATGTAAGCAGGCATGCCCTATCAGTGTCATTTTTTTATTTAACTTCAAGCTAAGTGCATAATCAGCAAGGAGGAAGTAATAATATGTGCACTTTTATGCCGAGGAGTTCAGAGTGTTTTAATTTATGCCACTCATATCAATGTCACTTTTTCTTTCCCTCCTCCTGTGCCTCCACTGTGGAGGCCCAACTAATTAGTAAGAGGAAAATATGGAAGACCCAAGCACCTTCATCACTGCCTATTTTTTTTTCCAGCTCATGGCAGGTCTGATAAGTAGTTCAACAAGTGTGGTGAAGACCACATTCAGGTGGATACCTGTTACCCACCACCAGCTGACCAACTTACAGTGGCTGCAGATGGTTGAGACTGTAATGTTCATCTGATGGATCTCAATGGCCTTCCTGCTGGCTGCCACCAAATGCTGTTGTGTCAGACTGGTCAACATTTGGCTGGACAGACACTCTGATATTCTCTGTGGCAACACCCCACCCTATTCTCTGATTATAGGTTCATAGGTTCATAGGTAGGTACTAGGCTATCTGCCCAAGGGCATTTATAAGCCTAGCCAGAATGTGTCGGCTTTCGCCGCCCCATTGATTAATTAACTGATCCTCTGTCAAGCAGAGCCAGTGAAGTGATCCCAGGGGTGTATTTTCTGTTACCCATCCACTCGTCAAGGTTTCTCTTGAAGAGTGTTAGTGAGGAGCTCTGCCTAATGTAGTTTGGAATTTTGTTCCAAAGCATGGGGATTCTCTGTGACAGGAATCTATCCCTCCAGCATGTTCTATTTATTGTTGTGATGAGGTTTAGCTCACTAAAGCACGTGGCTCGCAGTGACTTGGATTTCTTTAGGTGGAGCATGTCCATCAATTCTGAGTTGGACATGGCTTTGCAAGTCAGGCAGAGATCACCTCTGAGTAAGCGATATGCCACTGAGTAGAGCCGGAGTGTTTTCAGTCGGGCTGCATAGGACATATGTTTGAGGCCAGTAATCCTCTTGGTGAGATACTTTTGTGGTCTCTCCAGCTGTTGGAAGTGTCTTGTGAGGTACATCCCAAATGGGGCATTGTACTCTATGATGGGTTGGATGAATGATGAGTAGAGGAGCACTATAACCTCTTTATTTCTAGATGCAAACCCTTTAGTAATTAGATGGTCCACATAGCAGGATTTCCTAACTACTTTGGCAATATGATTGTCAAAGGAGAGATTACTACCTATCTGGGTCCCCAGATCTCTTATTACCTCTTCTGCATTAAGGGGGCTGCCACCTATGTGGTAATTCGTGGGTGTTTTGTTTTTCCCAAATGGGATGACTATGCATTTTTTGGCATTTAGCTTGAGGCCATGACTTTGACTCCAGGTGTCCGTCTCAGTAAGGCCCTTTTGGAGGATGTCCGTGTCAGTCAGAGAGTCAATTATGGCTCCCAGTTTGCAGTCCTCGGCGAACTTGGTTAGCCATAGTCCTCCTGTGTTTGCCTGTACTTCTGAGAAGTATATGCTGAACAGCAGGGGTCCCAGGACCCAGCCTTATAGGACACCACTTGTGATTGGTTTAGAGTCAGACCTGGAGCCCACTATTCTTACCGTGTGAGTTCTGTCTGTATGCCAGTTGGCAACCCATCTCGTGATGTAGGGGTTTATGTTCAGGCTGGTGAGTTTTTCTGTAATACCTGAGTGGGGAAGGTGTCCTTGAATGAATACAATCAGGCAAACAATAGGATTAAAATTTGTATCAATGATCTATTTATAACAGAGAGAATTGATATCGACTTACATAATTATCTGATTATGCCAGCACCTATTGCTCCCACTATATTTGGTGTGCCTAAAATACATAAGAATCTGAGTGATCCACCTCTCAGACCTATTGTGGATGGTAGGAATAGTGCAACCTATGCATGTGCAAAAGTAGTGGATGGACTCCTTAAGAAGTATGTGACATCTGAAACGTGTAGAAGTAAAGATTCTTGGTCCTTTTTAGAAAAGATTAATGATATAACCTTTGAAGAATATAATAACTTATTAACAGTGGATGTAAAGGACCTCTATACCTCAATTCCACAAGAATTAGGTATAGAATGGGTCATCTTGAATCTGAAAGAAAAAGGTGCACGTACATCAGAATTGATTTTAGTAGAAGAATTACTCAATATAGTACTGGCCCATAATTACATAACATTTAAGAATAATTTTTTCCATCAGAAAAGCGGGGTGGCAATGGGTTCACCCTGCAGCTCAAGTTTCGCGAACTTAGTTATGAGTTATTGGGAAAGGTCCTTTATATTTAATAATGAAGTTATAAAATCACAAATAATATATTATACACGGTACCTGGATGATATATTTATATTATTTAAAGGTAACGAAGATCAAACTAGGGACCTGGTACATTACTTTAATCAAAGCACTGATTTTCTTGAGTTTACATACAACTTCGAAGAAAAACAAATTCCATTCTTGGATGTATTATTAGTCAAGAATAATACTTACAAAAAGTATGAAACAAGAATTTATAGGAAGTCCTTCTATTCCAACACATTCCTGCATTTTTCAAGTGCCCATCCCACTTTTCAAAAAAGGTTTGTGGCAAAAGGTCAATTGGTGAGGGCAGCATGAATGATTTCAAGGGAAGATGACTTTGATAATGAATGCAAGAATTTGAAACACATGTTTCTTAGAAGGGCTTATCCGAATACATTCCTAGATAATATTATAGGTTCATAGGTTTATACTAGGCTATCTGCCCTAAGGCATTTATAAGCCTAGCCCAAAGTTTTGTGGCTTACGCCACCCCTTATATGAAAAAATACTGTGCCCATTAGTTTGTTGTGCCTCTGTCCAGCAGTGACACAGAGATGATTCCCGGGATAAACCTATGATCTCCCATCCACAGGTCAAGATTTCTCTTGAAGAGAGCCAGCGAGGTGCTCTGCCTCACATGGACCGGGATTTTATTCCACAGCATAGGGAGTCTCTGAGTGATAAATCTATCCCTCCAGCACGTCCTATTTATATCCGTGCTAAGGTTTAAGTCGCTTGCTCTAGTGGTTTTGGTGGATTTGGATTTTTTGAGGTGGAGCATGTCCATTAATTCCGGGTTGCACATGGCCTTGTATGTCAGGCACATGTCACCTCTGAGCAGACGGTATGCAACTGAATAGAGCTGGAGTTTCTTCAATCTGGCAGCATATGACAGATTTTGGAGTCCCTTTATCCTTTTGGTGAGGAACTTTTGGGGTCTCTCCATTTGCTGCAGATGTTGGGTGAGATACATCCCGAATGGGGCATTGTACTCGATCATTGGTCTGATAAGTGAAGAGTACAGGGAACAATGACCTCACTAGATCTGGATGTGAATCCCTTCATGATCAGGTGGGCAATGTAGAAGGTCTTTCTAACCACTTTAGCAACGTGAGTGTCAAAAGAAAGGCCACTGTCAACCTGGGTCCCCAGGTCCCTGATAACCTCTTCTGTGCTTAGTGGATTGCCACCTATATGGTAGCTTGGGGTTACCTTGTTTTTCCCGAAGGGTATGACTATACATTTTTTGACATTTAACTTCAGGCCATGGCTCTGGCACCAGCTATCTGTTTCCGTGAGTCCTTTCTGAAGGATATCCGTGTCAGATGCACTTTCCACTATGGCGCCCAGTTTGCAGTCGTCTGCAAACTTTGTCAGCCAAAGTCCTCCCATGTTGGCCTGTACTTCTGAGAAGTAGATGCCGAACAATAGATGAGGTTAAAGGGAAGAGACTTAGAAGTATTTATACACCCATTGTGAATGGTAATATAGAGGAAGAAATCCATGAGCTATCACAAATATATATGGGAACCAGACTTGGGAAGTAACGGATGTTTCTCTTGATACCACCTTGGTTAAAGATACTTCAGGATCTGGGCATAGTCTCATCCTTACCTTTAATACTGATTTCTATTATTTAAAAAACATTGTATGTAAAAATTGGAATATACTTAAGGAAAGTAAGGAAATATTGGAAAAAGTAGGGGAAATACCTAAATTTATTGTAAGAAGAGATAAAAATTTAAAGATTTATTTGAAAGCATACATAATAATAATAATAATAGGAAGGGAATGCAAAATCGTGGCTCTTGCTCATACTGTAAGTATATTATAGTGGGTAACTCCTTAAGTATTGATAATTTGGATTTGAAAAGTAAAGGAAAATATAACTGTAACTCCAAGATGGTGGTCTACTTAGCTAAATGTCAGTATTGCCCATGTTTTTATGTGGGCAAGACAATTCATAGATTGAGAGAAAGAATATACGAACATGTTTATAGTATAGGTAAACTTAAACAAGAAAATGCATTAGCTAAGCATATTTTGGAATATCCTACCCATGCATTTAAATTTTGGATTTTGGATCAGTTACTTCCAAATATGAGAGGGGGACCAATAGAAGTAGAATTGGAGAGGTTGGAATTATTATGGCAGATCCGGTTATATGCATATAATCTGCCAGGTCTTAATGACATGTGTTCAATTATGCCTATATTAAAATTAAGGAGCCTCCGTAGATAGATTGACTAATAATACTACGAGTTAATAAGAATTTTTGCAGAATATATCAGCATTTTCTATTTTCTTTCTTTTTTCAGTAACTGCATACAGATTTTGTAACTTATGGATAAACTATATTGAGTACAAAATAGTTTTACATCTGCCGTTGCTGCTTGGATTCGACTGGCTAATCTAATTTCTTAATAGTATGTGTTTTTCATTAGTCCATTGTCAAAACAAGTTTTAATTGTGGATTTCTATGTAACTTTATGTCAGAAATATTTTTGTCTATTTTTAATAATTTATTACAATAGTAGTATTTTAAAATAGAAAGCCTTTTAACATGAAAGTATTTTAAAAAATAAGGAATGTCGCTTTAAATTTTGAAACATCAGCTGATGCATTTCCTTGCTTATTTAAAAAGTAACAGCTCACTTTTTATTTTATCTGATGAAGTTTGTGTATTAAATCGGATGAAAAGCGCTTCAAGTAAATAAAGGAATTGTCTTTAACTACATTTGCCATACTTGTTCTTGGTTTTCGATACCTATTACTAGTGTGTTAGGTATGTTATTTCACCTTAAGGACTGTGATTGTGCAGCACACTGATTTTGTGTTTTATGTGTTGTCTGGTTTGTGACAGGAGGTGCAGGTTGTTTGGGTGGCTGCTTTGGAGGTCTCTGATGCTTTTGCAGGTTTTTATTTATAGCCTCAGAGTATGACTTTGTGTATTTATGTGTATTTTTAGCCAGGGCTGGTTTAGTAGGTCTATGTGTGGCTGGAGGTGTGGTGCAAGTGTTAACCTTCTCCTCTTGACTGTCTGTTCCAGTCTTGGGTGGAGCAGCTTAGCCTCCAGTTTGGTTGCATAATTGCATCTCTTGCATATGTTAGTGTTTTGTGGTGTGACCA
>NC_056747.1:67935090-67955090 GCF_019279795.1 Protopterus annectens
AGTAAAGAACGCATTCGGCCATTTATAGATTCTTGGCTGTTTGTTATGTTTAGCATATGTACTGGCAATAGCAGCGTAACTTATGAACTCCTAATTTTCATTTGTGAGAAAAACAGAATTCTTCTCTCAACAATGTTGGCTTTCAGCAGCATAAGCTTTTACTGTATGATCATGAAAGTGATGACCAGTTTTGTGTATACACAAGCATTTCAAACTATTTGGAATAAGAATGACTGAGGCAAATACTACAACAGATTGTTAGGGTGTGCCAAGTTACATTTTGTTTTTATTTGATGCCAGCTTACATTACTTCTGAAAGAAGTTGAATTACAGTATTGTCATTGTTAATAATTTTCTGCTATATAGCTTGGACTGAATTCTGGTTGTGAATGCTAGAATTAATAGATTTTAATGTACTTATGTTGCTTTGACTTTGCTAGTCCTTCTTTACCAACTTTAATTGCAGCTTCCTTACAACTAAGAAACTGTGCCTGTTGACATGTTTGGTTTTATGTAAATTAGTCTATTAGAACACAATTCTCCCTTGGGAACCTGGGAATCTCTGTTGTTCCACTAAAAAAAAATAAACTCTCCTTTGTTTTCAACCTGATGACTCTTTACAGTACTGTCTCTAACCTTCCCTTTTGAGAGAAAAACTAACATTCTGCTCACATTCAGCTCACAACAGAAGACTTCATTGTTCTGTGACCACTGTTGACCATTTGTGAGTTATCCTCAGAAATGATGACCGATTATATGTTGACCTTCTTGGTTATATCATCTTCCATCTTTTAATCCTTTGCTGATATGAATTTAATAGGGACCTACATGGAATGTAAAAGAAGGTAGGCTCTGGAAGAAAACTGAACAAAAAAACACCAAATTCAGAAATGAAGGAATTCAAGCAATAGGATGAAAAGAAATATCCATTTAATACACCCATCCTGGTTCCATTGAAGGCAAATTGCTGAGGTACCAGGACGGATGTATTAAATGGATATTTCTTTTCATCCTATTGCTTGACTTCCTTCGTTTCTGAATTTGGTGTTTTTTTGGTCTATGGTAGTTGCATCTAGTGTTTTTCGTTAAAGAAAATTGAACAACCTGGAGATGCAGTGCTGATTACAAGTTAATAGAAGGTTGCCCCAGATCAAAAGGCAAAACACCAACCAGCAAGCTGATCATTTGTCTCCAAGGACCATAAGGCTTTGCATGTATTGTTTTGGTTACCGTGTTAAATGATAGGACTGAAGAGATTTAAAAAACTCATTGTGCAAAAAAAAAAAAAAAACTAATGGGAAATAGCAACAATAATAATAATAATCATAATAATAATAATAATAATCATCATAATAATCATAATAATAATAACAATAATAATCATAATAATAAAATAATAATAATCATAATAATCATCATAATAATCATAATAATAATCATAATAATAATAACAATAATAATCATAATAATAATAATAATAATAATATAATCAGTTTGCATAACACATAAAACCCATACATCTATTAAACAAAGAAAAATTCATTCTCTACCTAAGAAACCTATTATTCTACTAAGTGACACCCTTGAATGGAGTGTAGAAAATTTTGAAATACTCGTAATAGGCCATATGAATGTTGATTGTATCTCCCTATGCTCTCTAGACCTCATGCAACTGCATAGGCTTAACAAATAACGATGCCTACTTTCATTGGTATAATAAAATATATGAGAAATTGTTTTGTATTCAAGTCCTCATATTGAACATCTGGTACTAAAGCAGGCATATTACTAAATGTCATAAATAATTGTTGTATTTGCCATACATAAACTCAGTAGGACCCCTTCTTATCAGAGGTTTATTCAAGCAAGAAATATGTATCTCATAGGCCAGGATTTGGTCACTGAAGTAATTCTACAATGTTATAGGTCCATATGGGTCCAAACATAGATGTAATATATAATAATGCCAAACAACTGGACTGGAAAAAGCTTAATAAGATGACTGAAACCAGGAAATCCCTGCACAAATATATTGAGAAAACTTAAAAATCCAACTCTAGTGCTTTGGCTACAACAGTCTTCAAGGAGTAAAGACATAAGCATCAAACAACACCTTAAATATCATTCACTACACACACCTGAACATTCCAATTAAATATTTAAATTAGATTAAAAACTTCCAATTGCAATTTGTATTAAGACCAGCATGGGTCAGAGTCCCACATTTTAAAATAGAATCTCTATAACTGCTTTATAACAATATGAAATTCATTCTTGATTCTGCTCTCCCTATAAGGTCGTTGAAGGTGAAACATGTTTTACTGGATTAGATGACTACCAAACAAGAGATATTTTGCATACCTGAAGTCACTGCTCAGACAAAACGCATTGTCTTTACAAAGCCAAAATGTCAGCAATACTTTCCAAATTATTAAACATGTAAATAAACTTTCTATAAATGAAAGCAACCATCATTAAGCTCATCAAAAACTTTTGAAAATGTATAATTTTCTCTTCCATGCAAACCAGACCTAGTTGTATGTCACAGAGCTAATGTTGAACTACTCAAAACTTGTTTTGAAAATGCAGTGACAACTAATTTTTGTTTTCCGTATCATAAACCAGACAAACAAAAACAAGCAATTCAAATTAAATGAAGTACCTCTTTTCATTGCTAGGGATCTACTCCATAAAAGAGCATCTACTATGGCAAGTGATTTAGGTGACATTCTACCCAAACGTATTCACCTAGCAAATTATTCTTTGCCTGTCCCTCTCAGGGAAATAATCATCAGCTGCATCATGGAAGGAATCATTCTTTCATCAAAAAGAGGATTCCTGTTCACTTCCATTCACAAAGATGCATCCTCTAATGATCACAAATTAGAAACCTATTGACTTGTTTAACATTATGACAAAAATCCCAGCACTTGACATTCATTGGCAGCTAAATTACTTTATTGAAAACAAATTTTCACTATCACTTTACTTAATTTTAGAAATGGCTCTTCTTTTAAAATGTCCGTGCTCAAGCTGTGTCCAAAACAACTTGAACAATGGACAAGTTAATACAGGACTTAGTCTATGGAACATAGGAATGCACCCTGCTTTTTTATCTAGTTTAAAATTACCTCTCAGAACTTACAGAGTCAAATGGAGTAGTACTCTAGAAAGTATATTGAAAAAAAACCCTGCCCCCATGGGGTCTCTCTATGGCAGATCATTCTTTACGATTTACACCAATGATTTGCCCTTGCCTTTGTACTGTAGAGACTTGCTGACAGGGAAGATGCAGATAATAGTGTTCAACTTATCAAAGGTGACACTCCAAGGATACCAAGCAATTACTGTAAAGTGGTTTCCTGTCCTTGAATATAGTCTTTGTTGGAACCAACCAAAACCTAAATTAATCTACAAAGGGTCCATCCTTTTTAGCTGTTATTATCAGTGTAGATATTTTATTTATTTAACATTTGTGTACTGGGAAAGTCCGACTGGACACAGGTCCTTTTTCAGCAGTGGCCCGAGAAGAAAAGCTCAATAAGAAACAAAATTTCAATGCAGGAATTACAATAATCAATAAAGTATAAAGTAAACAAAATGTAGTATACATAAGAAAATACAAATTTGTTACATCATGGCAACAAAACCTAGGCTTTGAACTTAGCTAGTACTATTTATAAAGTATGACGTATGTCAAGATATAAGGTTAAGACAGGTCAGTAGGAATAAAAGATTAAACACAGGGGAAGAAGATGGATATGGTCGCGGTATACTGTGATGTATCAGAGCGTTCATGAGGGGTTAATACAGGAACATAGCCACTTATTTTTTAGATAAGCTTTAAGTGATGCCTTAAAGTTGTTAGTGGACTGGATTGAGAGAATGGAGTTTGGAAAGGAGTTCCATATACGAGATATTTAGCTGGAAAATAAAGATTCTCCTTCAGTGCTGTTGGCCTTGGAGACAGGAAGTTCTTATTGTTAGAGAGAAGTGTATTGGTAGAAGCCCTCAAAACAGGGTTGGGATTATGTAGGCATCCCTTGGGGTAGGCTTTGACCCACCAAACCATCATCTGGTAGTAACCTTCACCAACAGGTCAGTATATAGTCCCAGAGGGAAGGCATGCTGTGTCTCTGCACAGTGATGTGTGCCACTTACTGATCCACAGAGAAAGGATAGGCTACTCAAATGTTTTCATAGCCAGGATGCTGGAAGGGCACATGCAGCTCCCAAGTTTGCCTGAATGATAGCTCCAGTGGACATTTCTCTTCTCCTTGATTTCAAGGTCTCCCAACCAGACAGGAAAGAATGAGCTTCAGTCCATTTGTGGAGGTTTGATGTTTGGAAGGAGGAGTAACTAAAATGGCAAATAAAAATAAATATATTAAGGAAATGTCAGCCTTATACGTGAGTTACCTCTACTAAATGCAGTATAAATATTTAGTAGTGTGTCTGAGAGGATTTAACATGGTCTTGTTTAGTGTCCTGTGCTGATTTATTAATATTAAAATGTCCCCACATCTGGTAATAAGCATATGCAGGTCAGAATGCAAAGGAATTTTACTTCCAACAATGACTCTCAGTTCTAGCTAATCATTAGTTCATTTAAGAGTAAATCTATCCTTTTATGTATAATGTTTATGAATCTTTTCATACCTATTTTGTACTCAGACAGTCACTACTGACAACATTAACTGCATCAGCCATTAAATCATTGAGGAATAACCACTAGCAAGTGCTTTATACAATAACAGCAAATCACTCTGATTGCTGAAATCCATAAAGCACTGAAAGGTGACATATATAGAGCATGGGCTTACCTTTATCCAACCTACTTTACCAGCTCATTTGGTCACTGCATTTTGTAGACTATTCTATTGTTTTGTTATTTACATTGATTTTAGGTAGTTACTAGGCATGTAGAGCAACACTACACAAAGCTAAAACTGAAGGATATCACAAACTCAGACCCGGAGGTCACATAGCCACTCTACAAGTGGATACATTTAAATTTAAATTTACTTCAGACTTCACACCCTTCTCTCCAAGATCACATACATGTGTATCTTCTCATGTCCCTAGGAATCTCCCAAGAATAAGTTCTCAAGATGCTGTCCAAGGTCAAAAACATTACCTCTACAGGGCTGGATAACATACTTGGTTGCCTACCGGTCCGTCTGAAACATGGCTTGTCAGACCACCTACATAAATTCAGTATCAGCCTCCAAACAGGTTTCATGACAAATGAATGGAGGGCAGCAATAGTCATCCCCTTGCACAGACGTGGGGCATCAACAGACCAGGTAATTATAGACCCATGCGCTCGATAAGCCTCTTCTTTAAGTCTGTGGAAAGAACCATTATGGAATTAATAAATAAGGACAGAAGTATCGTGCAAACTGTAGACCCAATACAGTTTGGATATTTCAAAGGCAGATCCTGCGTACTTAACCTAGTCAACCTGTTTGAGAAGGTTACAGAAGCAATGGATGATGGTAAATCAGTACACACTGCATATCTAAACCTTGCAAAGGTGTTTGATACTATTTCATACTCAGATATTGTAGGTAAACTTTCCCAGCTAAATGTAGATCGCTATGTAACTTGATGAATGGCAAATTGGCTCACACATAAAATCCATACTGCCAATCATTAGTGGACCGGAGTTCCACTGTGGCGACCCCTAACCGGGAAAAGCTGAAAGAAGAAGAAGAAGAAGGAGATGTACCTTCCCAATCCTCTTTTTGGCACTTACTGCTCAAGATCAAAGTTAATTGTAAGAGTTTATTTATGGATGGCCAAATTTGCAGATGACTGTAAGCTTGGTGCCATCACAAACTCAAACATGTTGGCGGGATAGGTATGCATACCTCTCAAATGTACAGGTTTTCACAGAATGTCCAGATTTTGCCTCATATTTTTGGTGTGTTCCTCCTAAAATCTGTTCCTTTATGGCAAATAGCTGAGTATTTAAGTCATTAAATAATGACACATGTTTGAGTTTAAGACTCCACATCCTTCAGAAAATTCATGCTAATGCAAAACCTATTATTCTATCAACTTTCAAAGTTTGTAAGAGCAATATTTAAAATCAGTCCATATTTGTCCTCCCATCATTTTAGGCTTTGTCCAGAGTTTTTGCTCTAAGAGGTTGAGAGGTCTGTAGGTATGTATAACAGAGAATATCTCTTCTATCGATTCCACATAAAGCAAAACAGCCTTAGTCTATTCAAATGAAATGTACATAAAAGGGTGGAAACCGCAAATTCATCTGTGGTTTAGAATCCATGTCTATCATGGATGAGGCAACAAGTAAATGCTCCATATATTCCAATATATCCTTGATCTGCCTACTTCTGGATTATTTGTATGGGAATATAAGGCTAGGCTTCCTCCTGCAAATTTCCTTACTTTCCTTATACTAGGCCACACTTCCTTCTATTGTGTCCCTAATACATTACTACTCCTCAATTCTTTGTGCATTCTTCCTAATATGTTATTATTCCTCAGTATTATCACAAATTGCTTCCACATATGTTGTTATTTCTCAGTACTTTAGTACTACTTTTGCCTATAGTTTGTATTACCCATTATTCTCATCACCATACTGTATTCAGTCTAGTTCTTTCTGTAGTATTATTAGCAAAATTGTTTTTCTTGTATCTGTATAATTGTACAGTTTGTGTATATATTAAGAATTATCTACTGTAACCTATGTACTGGAGCTTTTCTCCCCAGGACTCCATTGAAAATGGGTTATTTTGGCCCAATGGACTATCCTGGCTAACCAACTGTAAATAAATAAATAAATAAATAAAATAAAAATGCTTCTTAAAATCCTCACAAATCAATAGCCTAATAAGTACCAAAAGTGCCCCAGGGCTTTAACCTCCTAAGTGGCTTGATCAGGGTACCAAATGCAGGCTTAGGGAATCAAACCCTGGACACTTGAAGCAGCTCATTAACAATTCATAGCCTTAATCCCCTGGACTAACTAACAGACATCAGTCAACATATTCTAAGCAGAACAACTATAAAACAAGTATGTGCATTCCATTTGTCTCTCTGACCTGCATTCTCTCGATTGCAGCCTTCTAGAATCCATGTAATGGCTTATGTTCAAATGCATAAAAGATTTCCTGTTATTTATGTTTGCATCCCATCAAATATACTCATTTCAACATCTTCACAGATTATACACCTTTTGTAGAGGTCCATACATAAACATATCAAAGCAAAGCATCCACACACAAAAATGAATAAATAAAAAAAAAAAATATATATATATATATATATATATATATATATATATATATATATATATAAACAATAGCTACAACTCAAGGAGATGTTATTATTTTAATAAAGTTTGCTTTTATTTCCATATTAGTGTTTTGCTGAATTTACTTAGTATTTTATTTTAATCCGCGGTGGTACAGCGGTAGTGTTGTTGCCTCACGACAAGAGGTTCTCCTGTTCGATTCTCGGCTGGAGTGCCTTCTGTGTGGAGTCTGCAGGTCCTCCTCGCAGTCTTGTGGCCTCTGAAAGACATGCGTGAATGGGCATGCCTTCCCTGAAGGTTGGGCATCGGGCTGGCAACTCGGCACTATAAAAATTGACTGCCAATCATTAGCGGACCGGAGTTCCGCTGTGGTGACCCCTAACCGGGAAAAGCCGAAAAGACAAACAATTTAGTCTTTTATTTTAAGAGTAGTTGGACAGCCTGCATTCCTTTGTTTGAATCAATATACATTTGATAAAAAAAACCAAATCAACCAAAGAAAATACTAGGGGATCATAGGATCTTAGGAGGTTACTTGACTAATGACACTAGGGCCCTTACAAGCCTAGCCAGTTTTTACCCTTATTTCCACGATCAGCACCTATCACCCCTGTCCAAGAGGGACATAGATGGAATCCCTGGGGTGAATGTATGGTTTCACATTCAATATTCCAGATGGCTTTTGAAGAGGGCCAGTGAGGTGCTCTGTTTCAAAGGTGTGGTAACCTCTGGGAGACAAATCTGTCCCTCCAGCAGGTTTTATTAATGTCCCATACCAGGTTAAGGCCCTTAGAGTGAGTAACCCATGTACCATTTGACTTATGGATATGCAGTATTTCCAATAAAGCAGAGTCAAATATTGCCTTATAAGCAAGGCAGAGATCACCTCTGAATAGTCAGTATGAAACAGAATAAAGTGGCAGTGATTTCAGATGATTCTCATAGGACAGATGCTGAAGACCATGAATTTTCCTTGTCAGGAACCTTTGTGGTCTCTTCAATTGCTGCAGGTGCTTGGAAAGGTACATACCAAAAGGAGCATTGTAGTCAATTATTGGCCTGATGATGGAAAAGTACAGGAAGGCTATAACTTCTTTTTTTGAGGAGGCAATGCCCTTGCTTATGAGACGAGCAATATAGAATGCCCTTCTTACCACTGTAGAAACATGGTGATCAAAGGAAAGTTTGCTGTCAACCTGTGTGCCTAGGTCTCTCACCACTGGGTGCGTACATGGGGTGTTGTTATTAATGTGGTAGTTAGCAGGAACATCACTCTTACCGAAAGGGATAATGCATTTTTTTGCATTAAGTTTAAGGCAATGACTTTGGCACCAATCATTACTTTGTGTAAGACCCTCTTGTAAGATGTTGATATTGTTTGGAGATTCTATGACTGCTCCCAGTTTGCAGTCATCAGAAAATGTTGTCAGCCACAGACTTTTAGTTTTAGCTTGTACTTTGGAGAAATAGATTCCAAACAGTAGAGATCCCAGGACTGATCCTTATGAAACATCACTGGTTACAGGTCTGCTGTTGGAGGTGGATTCTCTTATCTGACTAGACGGGTTCTATCAGTGAGCCAGTTTGTGACCCTTCTAATGATATGTGGATTAATACCTAGTTGGGTGAGTTTTGTCAATTATGCCTGAGTGGGGGATAGTGTCAAAAGGATTGACTAAGTTTAGGTAGGCTGTATGCACAGATTTCCCCTCATTGAAAGCCTTTGTGACTGTCTTAAGGAAGTCCACCAGGTTTAACAGGCATGATCTCCCTTTGGCAAATCCAAATTGACTAAGGTCAAGTGTTTGGAAATTACCAATATCTTTGTTGATAAGGTCCATGATGATTTTCTCCATGGCCTTGCAGATAATGCAAGAGTGGGTGGCTGATGTGAATAAATAATTTTATTACAAAAAAACAGATCATTAAGCACTTTTGACTAAGCACTATGTCTTCATAACAATAATTAACTCTCGCACCACAGTACTTCTTAAAATACAGTAACCTAATCACATAATTACATAATGAATACCAAATGACTTGGTCATTAACATCTTTTGCTCCTATTTCTTTTCAGCACTACTGAATAATTATCTATTCCATTAAGTCCTGGGGTTACATAAGCATTCAAAATGATTTCCCATTTAATTTCTAACATTTCTAATTCATCATCTCTATTACCATTAAAAACCTTAGGAACACAGTCGCTTACAGTAAAAATAAATTTCTTAAAATTCCTACAAATCATAGAATGTTTTGCTGAAGCATTCCTATCATTTTGTTTTTAATAGCATAACGATGCTCATATATTCTTTTTGTAACTTATCTGATGGTCTTTCCAACAGAAACAGATCACATGACAGACACTGTGCATAGTAAACCACAAATTCAAAATTACATGTGAAATAACTCTGAATACTGTATGATTTTTTGTTGCATCACAATAAAATGTAGAACTTTCAGATATAGGCCTACATGAAGAACAACTTAAACATTTTATAGTATCCACTTTAAACTGTCATTGACTTTAGTATTCAGCTTTATATAATTGTTCATCAAAAATATATTTTAAATTTCTACCTTCCTTATTAATCATCAGAAGTTTCTTCCCAACCAGACTAGCAACTTTTATCATTCTTCAGTTATTGTTCACAATGTCCCTAATCAACTGACTATCTGAGCAGAACACAGCAAGCATACATACCTCTCAACTTTCCAGATTTTTGCATAATGTCCAGATTTTTGCCTCATAATTTTTGGTCTGTTCTTCAAAAATTTTTTGATTTTCTGGCAAATCACTGGGATGATCTGTGGACTGAAGTCAGTAAATAATGATATAAATTTCAGTTTTAGACTTCAAATCCTTCAGAAAATGAATGTTAATGCAAACCCTGTTCTAGCAACGTTCTAAGTTTCTAAGAACAATATTTAAAATATGTCCCATTTTTGGGCCTTTGTACCCCCATTTTGTCAGGCTTTGTCAAGATTTCTAGTACTAAGAGGTTGAATGATATGCAGCAACAGACCACTCTCTATTTGTGCCTATATTTTGTTTAAAGGCAATGTGTGAATATTTTTGGGGATACCCTCTATACAAAAAATACTTCTGCATATTTTCAACCAAACTATCTATCATGTCTAAATCTGACATGAGTCTTTTAATTCTCATAATTTGTTCTTTAACAATATTATTCTTTAAATATGGGATGTGTGCTATTATAATAAATAACTTAATACAAAATGGGGGAAACAAGCTGATAAAATTCTTAACAGAGTCCAAGAAATAAAGTCAAAATACAGAAAAAAATTGATTAGACTTTGTACAAGGAGTCATGCACATTTGGTATCCTCTGTATTTGGTGACATTAACAGAGGGTATACATGACAAGGCAGGTAGTCTAGCTATCAGCCTTTTGAGTTATGTTTGATTTATTGAGGCAGCGTATGCCTTTTCCATAATTAGACCATCCCTTTGGCAATCCCTACTTGCTTCCCATTAAAGATTACTCCATGATGATTCCCTTTCTGCAAAATCTCAAAACTCATCTTCAAAAAATGTTCAAATACACCTGTCTTAAGAATGTTCACATAAAATAGTTAACTAACCTACCTAATTATTTCAACCCTAGTTTTTCTCATTTCTCCCTCAGTGTGACACTCTGTCGAAAAGTAAGTGTATATGGCTAATATATCAAATGCTCTTGTTTTTCATGTACATGTTGTTCAAATTTCCACCCCAATATATCAGTCCAAAAATGATACTGTTTTTATGTGTAAATGACTATAATATAGAAGAGGAATTGAGAAGACATTGAGTCATTTGTTATTGATTAAAAAAAATGATAACAATAAAGCAAAACCCTCAGAATGTGAGCTGCATTCTGAGATATAAAACTAGAAGAAAAAAAGATTTTTATAGGTTAGCAAGCACCCCCTGTATCCCTTGATAAAGGGCATTACACCCTCCCCCAGTCCCAAGGGTTATGTGTACTAACTCAAAGGTAGCACTATCATGGTGAATGCAGAAATCTGCCTTAGATTGACAAGTTGTCTTTCCATGGAAAAATCTAACAGTCTCACTCTGTTGATCAACCATATGATTGTTAATCACTAGTGTTTTGTGAACAGGTCTAGCTACCCATAAAGCCATGCAAACTGGTAGTTACATTACACAACATTTTCTTAAAAGCACCTAGAAACAAGCCTATATACTATGACAACTGCAGAGAATATTCTCACTCTCCTCCATCCCTTCACCCCTCTCACTCTTTTTCCAGCTACCCCATACCCTTTTAAGATAGTACTTTGTCCCTATTGTGTGTGTGTATTTATATTTTCTGGAATATTAAGTTAATAACACATTTCTAAATCAAAAATATTGAATGATTCAACAGGCATTCTAGTCATGTTATTATTAAAAAAATCTTTCATTCATTGCCTAGTTTGAAATAATGTGAGAAATGTTTGCAGTCAATAATAAATGAATAATATTCTCATGCTGTGTTTCATGCACTGTCTGTCTTAATTTTGTTTAAACTGACATTTTTTTTTTTAATCATGACTTCTAAAACCTAAAATGATGTGCTGTGCTTTTATCCAGAACCTAAAGTTTACTTCTGAAAAATAACCTAATTGTTCTGTTTAGCGGCTGGATCAATGTTAAAGAGGGACAGAACCCTAACTATGTCCTAATGTCTTAGAGTAATGGAGTCTTGACTATAACGATGGTTGGTTCTATGTAAGGGATAGATGGAGTCCTGACTATTTTATTTAGTTATTTATTTATTTATTTTACATTTGTTGACCAGGATAGTCCGACTGGATACATGTCCATTTTCAGTGGAGGCCCGGGGAGAAAAGCTCCAGGTACATACAGATAAAGATTACATGATTCATATTTAAACACTATCTCCAGGCACTTTATGTAATCAAGATATACAGTTTGCAATGATAAGGATTCCCAAGGTAAAAGACCTAGGATTTGTAACACATCTAAGTTGAAGTTCAGATTTTAGACACCATTACAATGAGAAAGCTAGTCAGGCTTGGTACAAGAACATAACTAGTTTAGTTTCAAATACTGTTTGAGTTTTTTTCTTAAATTGACTCAGGTTAGCTTCTAAGGTGATGTATGTGGGGAGAGAGTTGCATATTCTACCTACAGAGTTGGAAAATAGAGAGACACCAGCTGAATTATTAGTTTTGACAGTTTGACCTAGCAATCTATTAGAGGACCGAAGAGGTCTGAGATTGTTATAGGGGATAATAATGTTTTTAAGTGCAGGTGTATTGTCAGGTTGGTTAAGAACTTTATATGCCACTATAAGTTGGTTATACTGAATTAGACCGGGCAGTTCTAACCACCAAAAATAGTCTAGATTGTTACAGTGGTGTGTCCTAAAGGGCATCCCAGTGGCAAATCTGGCAATGTGATTGTGTTAAAAGTTTCCTGGGTTGTTGTCCACAGATCTGACTGGAATGTAGCCAAACAGATCAGAGTGGAATCGTCAGCATATTTAATACAGTTAGCATTAGGGATGACTGTGTAAAGGTCATTAATGAAGATGGAAAACTTGACTATGACCAACATTTCAACAAGTGCAACACATTGTATGAAACCATTCCTGGAAAGCCAGCTCTTTATCTGTTTAACCTGTAAACAAAAAAGGAAGCCAATTTTGTCCCTTTGTAGTTATATTATCCATCAATTGCAGTGACTTTATTTATTATGCACACAATATATGTCTGATAATGATTTAAAATATTAACCATATAAAGATATTTCAACTTGTTCCATGTAAAAATCCTTTTATCTAGAGAAATCAAATAATAGATGTTTAACTTGACAGTAGGATAGTAATTTTTTATTAACAGGCAACTCCTATATCCACATATTATAGCCACTTTGTTGTATGTGATGTTTAAATGTTAAAAAAAATCTAATGGCCATGGTTATATGTTTTAAGCTGGTTACACACAAATACATACAAACCACAATAAAATATTCCAAATGATTTAACACAAATGCACATATGTCAACTGTTCAACATGAACAAATGGCAGCAGGGTCAGTCACTTTTTTTCCACAAATACCCCAGTCCCCAGCATTTAATAGCCACTTTTTTGACCATATATACCTCTAATAATAATAATAATAATAATAACCACAGTACTACATTCCAGTTTGCTTTACAGAAATGCACAGTAGCCATATTAAAGTATTCCAAATTATTTCACAAAAAAATCCTACCCATCCTGTTTAATGACAACTAACAACTGCAGTGTCTGTTACTTTCATCCACAGACAGCTCATGTACCCATTAGTTGTAGCCATTTTGTTGACTGTGCACCCAACATATATACAATTCTAATTAAAATATAGTCATATAAATGTACTTCAGCTTTTTTGACATTAACCACAGTAAAATAGTCAAACTTTTTATTTCACAAATGCACACTAATATTACAAAACCAGAATAATGACACTTAAACCTGAGCAAACAACAACACGATCATTCATTTAAATAAACAGACCTTTTCCTAGTAATTATAGAAACTTTGCTTAATGCACACCTAGGATGGTTTGACTGTAATAAAAATGAACTAAAAATAATAGCCATAGTAATTTATTCCAATACTCTTTCACAAAACCACAAAGTAACCAGCCAGAAAAACATATTCTGATACACTTCACACAAATATACATTAGTCCTGCAATGCTACGTCCAGTGGATGTAATATGCGTTTTGCCTGACAGGATAAAAAATACTTCTACTGGAATTCAAACCATCCTGAATAAGCTGCATACCAACTACAGCATTACTTTTCAGGCCCTCATGATGCTGGTGTCCGTGTGTGTGTGTGTGTGTGTGTGTGTGTGTGTGTGTGTGTTTGTGTATGTGTGTATATAAGTCTTCGCATGTGTATATGTGTACATGTATTTGCATGTGTATGTACCCTGTAAACTCATGCATCTGCAGGTGTCCCTCATATATCTGCCCTAAAGTCACCTCCAAGCAGTCATCAGTTCAAGGTAGGCATGCATCCAATGAGTGCATGATATATTTACCATTCCAGGAGAATGCCCTAGTGACTGGAAGTCAATTACTTTTTGGGGCACAGAGTAATCCTATGATATGTATACTAGAATGTTCTTATCTCCTGCTTCATGCTCAATTTCCTACTGTGGGTGTCTGTAAACAGCCTGTACATGCTGTGTACCTTAGATGAGTATGCTTTGTGCTGAGGTACCTAGAATATGTGTGTACATCTGGGTACAGAGCCTACTGTAGATGGGTACTCTTATTATGCACATTGTGTATGCCCTGCTGCCTGTTTTGCTATGTATGTACTGTGAACACAGTCTGCTCTTACTGTGTCCCTTAGAAATCCACAACATGATGGGTGCCCAAGGCACTGTTCACTCAACAGATACACAGCATGTTCACATGGTGCAGTCATCCATAGCATGATGCCCAGGTTTCCATGGCATTAGTCATAGAATAGCTGGACAGCCTATACAGACTGGCATTGACAGTATGATACTCAGGTATCTGTATCAGTAATCACATAATGCAGCAGTACTTACAAATGCAGTGTATCTTAAACAACTGCCCATGGCAGTAATCACATATCATTTGACAGGCGACACAAAGGATTAAGGAACTGTTAGCAAGCTGTTTCTTTTTATCCAGTGTCCAAGATCTGATTTCCTCAGACTCCATTCCCTAATTTGGTGACTTAACCAGGCAGCATTCCCCAACTAAGTTTAAGAAAGGTCAGTGGAGATCAGTGCTCTACCCTGGCAAAAAATTTACAAATAAAATATTTTTTGATATCTTAATTTGCACAGGCTTACTGCAATTCCTTTCAACTTTACAGATTTTTTGCAAATCATCAAAGATTTAAGACAGACTTAACATCCTTCAGAAAATCCATGCTCATGCAAAATCTGTTCTAGTAACTTTCTAAGTTTGTAAGAGCAATATTTAAACTCTGCCCTTATTTTCTGTGTCTTTGTCCCCCAATTATATTTGGCTTTTCTATATTTCTTGTGCTAAGAGGTTGATAGATATGTTTGCTCCTAATATGTAAATGGCAGCAAACCTGCTCTGTGACAAAAATATGATGCAGTAAAGATTGGGTGATTACAAAAAAAGTCATTACTAACATATACGGAAAATCTTAAAACTAGCTAAAATGCTTTGTAAGAATTGATTCAGTGAGCTTTATCCCCTCCAACCCCACCCCAACAGGAGAAACTGTGCTTCAGAGTTAGTATATATACAAAGTCAGAAATCGCTGTATGTATAAGATAAATGAAATAATAATGATTTCATTTATGTGATTGCACTCCAGTTACTAGTGTACTGCAGTTCTGTATGGCACCAACCAAGCACAAATGATTCTTTTTTATGTTGTTGTATGTCAGTTCTTCCCCAGAGTTCTTTGATTTTTTGTGTCTTGTACAAGAATTTAATTTTCCATTATATAATAAAAATGAACCACTTACAAGCGTGGACAATGCTGGATTTACCCATAGCTGAAGAAGGGCCATCACTAAGGCAATGTACTCAAGATGAACCTCTGCTAGCCATACATATCTCCTGCCCCATCCATGTCCATTTGTGGCTTACTGCAAAAGTATATACTTTAAACTTTACTTAGTAATAAAGTATTCATTACTACTCATGGTTGCTAGATTCCCTGTGGTTTGTTAACTGCTTTGCCAACACTCATTGGATCACATCTGTTTAATAATCACTTTCCTCTAGTGTTCTTGAAATCTCAGAAGCAGTATGTTTAAAGATTATTGGTTGTGAGGGAACACCTCCACCCCAGATCTGGTCACTGGCCATGCAGTGAAGTAATATGCTTAAGTTTAGTGTGATGTTTTGTGGTGTATGTTTTTGAATTTGCATCTCTTGTGATGTTGATATTTTTGCAACATGTTTGCACTATATTATTTACCATTATAGACTCCTGATAGCTATTCGACTGGATTTTGTTGCATGAAAGTTTGTGTGATATACATAGTTGCTAATTGGAGATATATCTGTTTTCAGCTACTGTTTACAGATGTTTCAGATGAACATACAAGGAAACATAAATCAAACAAGTGAAACAATGTGTAATGCATTTTAAGGTCTATTCTTAAGTATTTCTATAATTATTTCAGTTGTGAAAGTGCTTTCTAAATTATATAGCTGAACTTTAAAAAAATCAGGACTCTGAAGATGTCAAACTGCAAAATACTTGCACTACAATGTAGACAAGGCAGCAGACACCGACATTGTCAGATTATGTAGCCTTACTAGTATACAAAGAAGATAGTTTTAAACAATCATGCAATCATACAAATGTGTTCCTTTTTTCTTGTTTATTTTGCACTGCTATTGAAAATTTAAATGTAACAAATCAAAGCTGTTGTCTTAATGGTACATAGCTTTGGCTAGTGGTAACATATTGCGGAATGGTAATTAAGATTACTGTTTAAGACCTCCCAGTTGAGGGAAGTTTTTTTACACAGCTTCTACTAATGGATTTCTAACTACATGGGCTTCTGATACTATCTATGCAAAATAGTCCATTTCAGTGATGTAACAGACAAGTAATAAAATGTCCTTTAAAAGCGATGCAAGTTTATGATGGCTTCATTGTAACTCCACATTCCCAGAATGTGACAAACCACGAAGCAACAAGCCCATATACAGTTAAAACATTCAGCAGCGAGCTGTAGTGGTAATGAGGTTAAAACTAAATATTTAGAAAAACGACCCTTGTATATGTTATAGACCCCTGATGCACTGCTGGAAATCTAAACTAATGCTTTAATTCTGGTAGCCTTACAGCCAGAATCTGTCATGCAAATACAAATAGATAATGGAGATAAAATCAGCAAAAACTTTAGCCCGCAGTGATTATAGGCTTGAGTAACTTGAGTTTCTAAGTGATAAGAGCTAAGGTTTGAAATCCACTGTAATATCCTAGAACACACATTACAAGGAAATTGCTTGTCAAACCAAGTGCCAAGAAAGGAACCCATTAACTTCTCCTGAGAAGATAAATCTGTATTAAATTAACATACACAACAGCAAATGACCTTACAGTTTCTTTACACATACTGGTTACTCGAGAGTATTTCCAACATGTTTTGAGTTCCATTATAATTTGTTGCATCGCATTCAATGTTTATTTAACAAAGTGTAGATATTTTCTAGAGATTTCAATTGAATTCTGAGAAACAAAAGGTAAATGTAGTATCAAAATACTTACTTTGCAAGAGATTGACTCTGAAAACCTTAAAACATATATGTTTAACTGTCAAAAGAACCTTTCCAGTCACTTTGTAATCTATGCATCTTTTATCTGTTTGTTTGTTTTTTATCCTACCACCTTAAGTACAATGTTATTTCCAAGCCAAACATGAAAAAATGTAGCAGCTACATTTTTTAAATGTTACTGGAAATAAAGAAGCATGTTCAACATTATTATGTTCAGCCAATTGCATAGAATATTAATAACAAAATAAATAAATAAAATAACAGATACTTGGACTGTTCTGCAGTAGATTGAAAGTTTTGCCAATTCTGTTGTTTGTTTGCTTTTAACAATTTCCAATATTATGTGTCAACTTTTGAAATTGCCTTCACATGCTATTTCTAATTCCAAAGGGGACACATCACTTGCCCTCAAAACTGTACAGTGTGTCCACAGAAAGAATTTGTTATTGTTCACCAACAGGACAGTTGGTGCAGAGTACCTGTGCAAATGAACTATACAGCATAAATAAGAGGGTTACTGCAATTCAGAGACAGGTTTACTTGTCCAAAATAATCTCCTTGATATACAATAGATTACAATGCAGAAACACAGACCAGGTACAGTGGTAAATTATAATACAATGCTGCAGTAGCGTTGTCGCCTCACAGTAAGATGCTGTCCGGTTCGATTCTCAGCTAGAGCGTCTTCTGCGTGGAGACATGCGTGAATGGGCGTACCTTCGTTGAAGGCTGTGCGTCAGGCCTGGCAAGCCAGTACGTAAAAATCAACTGCCAATCATTAGCGGACCGGAGTTCCGCTGTGGCGACCCCTAACCGGGAAAAGCCGAAAGACACAACAACAACATGAGTCACTGTTGGAAACATGAAGAAAGATATTCTGTCTATCAACCTATAGAGACATGCATGCCTGCATGCCCGCACACCCACCCACACACACATACACATACATGCACACAGCATACAAAACCACCAATAAGTTCACTTTGCCACCATATCACCTACATAGAGCTGCTACAGTTTTGTTGTACACCACCTACACAAGTGTTTCTCTACACAATGGTCAGTTTGCTAGTATGAGTACTTCTCAAAAGAGTCACATACTAGGGAAGGGTCTATTCTGTTTTGAGGGAATTACACAATATGGAGCCTAAATGAGGTGCACATGAGCACTCATCCACAGTAACATTCATATATAGGGTCCCTCACGACTCACTGCTCAGTGCCCTAAACACAGCATGGAACATACAGGACCATTCATATGTAATGTCCCTCATGATACACTGGTCTGTGCCCTAAACACAGCATGGAACCTACTATATCCTTCATATGCAGGGTCCCTCATGACACATTGCTCTATACCCTAAACACAGCATAGAATATTCTGTACCATTCATATGTAGGGATACTCATGACACATGGAGGACATGCTATACCATTCATATGCAGGGTCCCTCATGTCACATTGTTCTATGCTGTAAACACAGCATGGAACATATGTACCATTCATATGTGGGGTCTCTTATGGCTCAGTGCTATGTGTCCTAAACACAGCATAGACCATACTGTACCATTCATATGTAGGGTCTCTCATGACACATTGATCTGTTTCCTAAACACAGAATGGAGCATACTGTGTCATTCATATGTAGGGTCCATAATGACTCACTGTTCTGTGTCCTAAACACAGCATGGAACATACAGAACCATTCATATGTAATGTTGCTCATGATACACTGGTCTATGTCCTAAACACAGCATGGAACATACAGTACCATTCATATGTAGGGTCCCTCATGACTCACTGGTCTGTGCCCTAAGCACAGCATGGGACATACTGTACAGTTCATATGTAGAGTCCCTCGTGACACACTACTCTGTGCACTAAGCATAGCATGCAACATACTGTACAGTTCATATGTAGGGTCCCTCGTGACACTCTGTTTAGTGCTCTAAGCACAGCATGGAACATACTGTACAGTTCATATGTAGGGTCCATCATGACTCACTGTTCTATGCTCTAAGCACAGCACAGCATGGGAACTAGTCTAAATCAGTCTCATTAGTATCAGAAAGAGGTTAATAATAACAAAGCTAAGCTGTTCAACAAGACATACAACGTGTCTGATCAATAAACATCTTGTACTCCCTAAGTCCTGCTAAAGCACTATTTCTGTGAGAATGAAATATATATTTCTGAAATAAAATGGATATATTTTATGAGCAGCTTTGTTTTTGTTTACTTGTAATTTATTACAGATCCCCTGGTGCACTACTTCTATGTAGGTATTGGTATGCTATGCACCCCTACAGGTAGTCTGAGCTCCCACACTCCTGCACCATTATTTTTCTCATGCACAGTCCTGCTCCATAATTACTTTTCATGCACACTCCTGTACCATTATTAATACTCATGCACACTTCTGTACCATTAT
>NC_056747.1:67960090-67987590 GCF_019279795.1 Protopterus annectens
ACCTTACCCCATTCCCTGTCTTGAGAGCCCATCTATATTGGCTTTGCTAAGCCCACTGGGGTGTTACACTGTCATATCATATGGTTGCAACCCTAGGCTCCACCTTAGTAACTTACAGTATGCTGGCTGGTTTGATGTAGCCATGTTAAGGGATTGTAGTCTATAACTACAGTGAATTTCCTTCCATACCAAAAAGGCTGAAGTTTCTGCAGTGCCTACACTATGGCTAGGCATTCCTTTTCTACAACTGCATAGCATTCCTTCATGGGTTGGAGCCTACAGCTGAGATATACCACTGGGTGCTCTTTTCTCTCTGAAGAAACCTGGCTAAGTACAGCCTCCACCCCATGGTTTGAAGTATCTACCTGCACAACAAATTCTTGGCTGTAATCTGGACTGGCTAACACTGGGAGTCCTCCCAAATTTCCTTTAATCTTCAGGAATGCCTGCTCACATGCCGGGGGTCCACACTACCTTATCTGGCTTGTATTTCATTGTCAGGTCTGTGAGGGGAGCAGCTGTTGTACTATAATTGGGGACAGACTTTCTGTAGTACCCTGCTGTCCCTAAGAATGCCCTTACCTGCTTTTTGGTAACAGGGGCAAGCCATACCTGAATGGCTTCCACTTTGGCAGGTTCTGGCCTGATGTTAACAATCTCCACACAGAACCTGGTGCTGCCATCCTTCTTTGGTGCCAGCACCACTGGGTAGGCTCAGGGACTGCTGAACCCCTGAATTATCCCTACCTCCAACATTTCCTGTATCTCCTCCCTTAGAGTCTGGTTGACTTTCTCAGGCACCATATAAGAGGCCTGCTTAATAAGCCTTAGGGGTCCTGTATCCACATGGTGCTGCACCAGGTGGGTGCACCCTGGTTTCCCAGTGAACATGCCCCCAAACTCCTGTAACACTGCTTGGATATCTTGAATTGGGGTAGTGGATAGCTGCTGGGACATTGCTACCCCTTCCACTGAGGTGTCAGTCCAAGCCTTACTGAGGAGATCAGTCACCAGAACCCCCTCAGACTCATCCTGCCATTCTCTGCAAATACTTAGCACAAGGGCCTCCCTATCATGGCAAGGCTTCATCATGTTAACATGGTACAATTTGTGACCCTTCCTCTTGCCTAGCAGTTCTACCATGTAGTTAACATCATTGACCTTACTTAGCACCTTGTAGGATCCCTCCCAGGCTGCCTGAAGCTTGTTGTGTCTGACAGGAATGAGCATCATCACCTGCTGTGACACAGCATATTGTCTGTCTCGAGTATTCCTGTCATACCAGACCTTATTCTGCTGTTGTGCTCCTGCCAGGTTCTCCTGGGCCAAGCCCATGAGCTCTCTGAGCCTTGTCCTGAGGTTTAGGACATATGCTACAACAGACTCCTTGTGGGATTCAAGTTCACTCTCCCACTCATCTTGAATCAAATCTAGAGGTCCCCTCATCTTATGCTCATACAACTTAAAGGGTGAAAAATCTGTGAATTCCTGGGGTACCACTTTGTAAGCAAACAACAGATGGAGCAAATATTTGTCCCAGTCCCTCTTAAACATGTCTGCAAATGCCTGTAGCATGGACTTGAGTGTAGAGTTTAACCTCTCAACAAGACCATTAGTCTAGGGATGGTAGCGGTGGTCTTTAGGTGCCACACCCCACAGTGCTTCCACAGACAAGCCAGCAGATCTGACATGAAATTGGCACCTCTGTCAGTCAGTATTTCTTTTGGGAAATCTACCCTGCTAAACATTTCTAATAAAGCATTTGCCACATTTTCGGCATCAATGGAGGACAGAGACGTATCTGGTAGCATAATCTACTACCACTAGGATATACTTTTTCCCTGTGGCACTTGGGGTACTCAGAGGCCCCACAATATCCAAAGTTACCCTCTGAAATGGCTCCTCAATCACAGGCAAAGGCATCAAAGGAGCTTTCACCTTGTCTCCTGCCTTGCCTACATTTTGGCACTGCTCATAGGTTCTGCAGTACCTTACTACAGCTCTAGAAATCCCAGGCCAATAAAAGTTCTGCATAATACATCTCTGTACATTTTATGCCCATATGGCCTACCAAGGGAATATCATGGGCTACGGCTAGAATTTCCAGAAGGTAGGCTCTGGGCACTACCAACTGCTGTATTCTCGCACCCTCTAGGCCTCTCTCAGGTGTCCACTCTCTCTATACAGTGACTGTTTGTCCCAGTATACAGATTCCCCCTTCCCTGGAGAATCAGGTGCCTGACCAACTACCTCCCTCAGGCTTAGTAATGTAGGGTCTAAGAGCTGAGCCTGTCTCAACTCTCTCTTTGTAACCCTTCCCAGCTCCCCTTCCACTTGAAGTCTGGTATTCTCTGACAGCAGTACCTCACTGTCAGCCCAGGTACTACTACTCACTTCTACCCTTGTAGTCACTATGTCCAAGGGAACATCAGTACCTACAAGCAGCTGTGGTTCACCTTCAGTCTTACTGCTACAGGGTAGCTCCTTCCCTAAAGTAGCCATCTCACCAGTTCTGGCTGCAAGTGTACAGTCTCTCTGGGACTCCCCCAGGCTACCAGACCCACGTGCTTGTCTCCAAGTCTGACTGCATGTAACTGCATGCACACAAGGTTCTGCATTATCAAAATCATTCCCTGTCAGGACATCTGCAGGGATATCCACAAACACACCTACCTGCTGGCTTCCTTTTCCACCCTCCCAGTCAAGGTGAACCCTAGCCAAAGGTATTTGGAATGGGGTCCCCTCCTAAAGTTCTGACTGGAGTAGACTGCCTAAGCAAGTACTGCTCCTCTGTAACCATTGCAGGCTTCACAATGGTTAGGTCAGACGCTGTGTCTCTCTTAGCAGTGGCCTCTAATCCATCTACTAAGACAGGATATAACCTCTTGTGGTAGTTTGTTACCCTTATTGTCTTGAGGCAACTTACTGCTGGCATTTTGTCATTCCCACTTACTGGCTCTCCCAACTTTTGTTGGTGTCCCTTTCCTGTGCAGTGATGCCCTGCTTGCTAGGTATAGGTCTCTCTTTTTTCCCAATTTATCTGCAGTAGTGCATTGTCTATCAGCTAACCAGATTCTCATGTTCTCAGGCAAAGTGTTAAGGGCTTGTTCCCTTAAGGTCTGACAGCCCTTTAAAAGTGGTGACCTGACCTCCACTCACCCACCTATGAAAATAAGTGCTTAGTTCATCAATATATTCATGCACACTTTCATCTGCCTTGCATCAATACTCACACATTTTTTTCCCTATAAGCTTCAGGTATTAACTTAAAGCATTCTAAAAGACAGGTTTTACAATGTTATAATTTAAGCAATCAGTATTACATAATTTAGAAATAGTAGTTACAGCTTTACCATTGATACTGTTTACATACCCTTTCAAACATATGAATGAAACTATCAAAATGTTCTACCTCTGTAAATTGTGGAAGAAATTTACTGACCTTTGTTGCTTCTGGAGTTCAGTTACTCCCTTCCCCATTACCTCCATGACTCTGGCGAAGAGTCAGCATCTCCTTTTCATGTTGTTTCTGCCTCTCATTCTCATCAGCCTCTAGACATTCCAGTTTCTCATTTTCCTCATCCTCTAGACATCTCAGTTTCTAATTTACCTCAGCTTCAAGATGTCTCATTTCCTCATTTTCTTCAGCCTCTAGATGTCTTGGTCTCTCTGCTGCTTCTATTTCCAAATGCTTGGCCTCCAGCTCAAGTCTCTTTAACTCCAGATGGATTTTTAAGTCCTCTGTGGAAAGGTTGAGCTGTCCATTTTTAGAGAGTTGTACATCTCCAAGGCCAGCCTGGTTGTCCTCCTGATTACTGGTCTGCAATGCAGCTGTGCCCAAGCTACAATCATTTCTGCCTTAGTCATGTTGGCATGCACCAGTCCTTTAGCCTGGCACATCTCAACCCTCTGGCTCTTTGTCAGCTTGCCATACTCCTCTGCTGACATGCTTGCCTGATCTCCCTGACTAACTAATTTAACAAAAAAAATAAATAAAACAATTGTGATGTGAAACTCTGAATATTCGCTGCATGGCTAACTGAGAGTACAAACACATTCAATGACCACTGTACACAGGCTACAGGAATTCAATATTCACACAACTACAAGTCAATTAATATGTGATGTGGCTATCTCACCACTGTCAACCAATTAATATGTGATGTGGATATCCTATCACTGTCCACCAATTAATATGTGATGCCCTACACTGGCCCAGTAATCATGGAGCCTCAATCCTCACTAGTGGCAACATATAGGGGGCATACACACTGGGAAGATGACAAGTAAGTCCGCACAGAGATCAGTCAGTCTGGAGCTGGTTTCTCCCTCTTTCTCCAGATCCCCAATAAGATTCTCCACTGGCACAGCTATAGGGTTAAGATCTCAGCTGAGGGGCCAAGTCAAGACCTCTAGCACCCTCTCTGTCCAACCAGTGCTTTGTGTCCCTGCCCAAGTAGCTGACACACACACAATTTGAAATTTGTTTTATATACAAACACACACACACACACACACACACACACACACACACACACACACACACACACCTGGGGAAGGCTAACAAAGGTTTACTAGCTATGCCCCCTTCTGCCCAGACTATAAAGTAGTTTTCACTGCCACCAACCCCTACTTATCAGGCCTACTGTGTAATGTTACTATTATCCAAATGGTAGTCTGACCAAAACATGCAAGGCTATTTAGGACTGGCCTGTACAGTGTTACCAAATACATATGCAGCTACTCTAAGAGCTTAAATATGTCTCACAAATATCAGCTACAAAGATAGGTTTACATGTATTTAATAATAAAAGTGCAAGACAATACACAGTCAATCAACACAGTAACTTCAGAGTTCAGAATCACAGGAATTAATTTAAAGCAACATTGCAGGACAGTCTCAAATAAATACAGAAAATATCTAAACTAATCTTTACTGTATTCCTATCTATATCTAAACAATGCACTATGCCCTAAATCTTACTTACAGCAAGGCAAGTGCAGATGATGAGGATGAATGGATGTTCTTCTTAGGTCCAAGACAAAATACAAAATGCACATTCTCTCCCTATGAGAGTTCTTAAATCATTATCAAATATTACTGCCAGGCAGCTGCTAGGAGGTCATAAAGCAATAAAACACTTTTACATTTTAAACCTAGTAATTGCATGTCTTTTAAGACAATACAAAAACTTCTAGCTCTAGGCATTGTATCCGCAACACTAAAACTGAGAAAGAACTTTTATAGCCCAGTCATAAAGTAACTTAATTTCAACGTATTTAGTTAACCTTTTTATGTTCTAATTTCTACTGTTAAAACATACACTTGCACTAGTATATAGTTTATATGCATTTCTGTTCTAAGTCAGCAGGGCATGCTGTGTTGCATTATAGCTCAGTATACCACATACAGTTCTGTATAAATCATATCAATATTCACAAATGACACATAATTATTTACAAAATTCCAGATAGCTGGGCTGGCAATATTTCCGTATATCACAGGCAACATCTAAATTTAGGATTAGACCAGAGAATCCAGGTGCTGAACTGACAGGTATTGTCACATTTTCTCCACTTGGGGCAGTTGTTTTGATCAATGTCTGAACTCATAATCCTGGTTAAGTTGAGGAACTGGTCCAGGGAATTTTTCTGGGCAGGGGAAAGGTCTTCACCAAGGGTTGCTTGGCAATAGGTAATTCTACTAAATGATCAGGGTGGGACGGGTGCTGTGGATCTGGAGAGGCATCTGCATGTGATTCACTTGGTAAGGTTGAGGGCAATGCATCAACCTTTAATACAGGGCAGTCTGGTGGCTTTCCAGTGGCATAGAGGGATAAAGCCCTGACTAAGGCCCAAATAGCCTGCGTTTGATTAGCAACTTGGGCGACTGATGAAGTATAAGGAAAGGATGGCTATGCCTGTCTTGGGTGGGAGGGTGTATGATGATGATGCTCCCTTAGAGAAGGCATGTTTCAAAGAAGGGAGTTGCCCTCAAACATAATTAACATGCATGGGAGGTGGGGCAGGCAGTGAGTAGCTCATTAAAATAAAAAAATAAAAAAACAGGATAGAAGTGGAGATGCTTGACCCCCTATGACACCCTTAGGATCCATTAAATTTCCATGCCAAGCACTTACCTATCTTTTCTCCCTGTAACCTCCAAAAGATCTTTTTTAGAGACACTGTGCTTCTAACCTGGTAGTTAGTCCTGCTTCTGAGTTGCGCTGCAGCTTCTGTTTTAAGATCGCCAATCCTTCAGTCCTTAGTATACATAGCTGTCTGTACAGAAAGGAGCCCGTGTTCCAAGTCTGCTGAGCTGCAGCTGTATTGGTTTTATAGGTTCTATGTGAGCTATGTTTTTATCTTGTCCACTTGCGTTAAGAACAGATCACAGGTGAGTCACATGATACTGATATAGATGACTTTTGGACCCACTGGTTGTCAGGTTGCTGTTGCTGCTCTTAGTGAGAAGAGAAACACTTCCACCTTTGTCTGCCCAAATTCAATATTAAAATATGCAACAATGGGCCATGTCTCCAAAAGTAAACCAAAATTTAAATGTGTGAGCACTTTCATTCACTCAAATTAAATTAACTTCTTCAGACAAATTCACACAGTAAAACCCCTCCTTATATAACCATGAAATCACATGACGAATAAAATGCATTGCATCACAAGTTTAAAACTGGTTGTTAAAAGGCATATACATATTTATAAAGATATTTACATATGCTTTAAAAGAATTTTTAAGCACAAAGTGGAGCATTATTAATATATAAAAAAATCAAAAAGGTGCATCCATACAAACCTACAAGTACATAAAATATTGTTTTATAAGAACATTCTATACTGAGTTTCATAACTTCATTCAGCGTAATAAACTTTTAAGCTTGAGTAAACACATAACAGAACACTGGTCATTAAGGCCTGGATAACTATGCACATTTAAAGTAAGTACCTAGATTCCATGTTTATTAATCCTGATTCCTTAATTTAGGTGACTTCAGTTATCTGTCCATCAGATGTGAATCTTACATAAGGCTAAAATGAAATAAATAATGGCCACAACACAAATATCAATGAAACTACTTTTTAATGCTTCTGGTACCTTGGCTATTTGGCTTCTAGGAATACTTCACCCTTGCAATGTGATAACATTTATACAAACCTCAGTAAACTCATTAAACAATTTAATCTTTAAACACACACTAGATTATTCAAAGACACAAACCCATATTTAAACAATGCAAAAAATGCAAAAATTGGAATTTTGTCTCATCCATAATTAATTTTGTTGGGAGAAGGACATTTTCTTACAAAAGAAGGGAAGAGCAATGGGGGCTCCTTATGTCCCCACATATACTTATACACACACACACACACACACACACACACACATATATATATATATATATATATATATATATATATATATATATATATATATATACATATATATATATGTGTGTGTGTGTGTGTGTATATATATATATATATATATATATATATAAATATATAATACACACACACTGTATACACACACACACACACATATATATATATATATATATATATATATTTATATAGTTTCATAGTTTCATAGTTTAGTACTAGGCTATCTGCCCTGGGGCGTTTGTAAGCCTAGCCATAGTGATGTGGCTTTCGCCACCCCATGAAATGGTACAAAAATGCACAGAATAGATTTAGAATACTGTGCCTCTGTCTAGTAGTGACACAGTGAAGGTCCCCTTATATAATAGAATTAGTTTACTGTGCCCCTGTCTAGTAGTGACAAATATGTAACCCCTGGGGTAAACTTACGATCTCCCATCCACTCATCAAGATTTCTCTTGAAGACAGTCAGTGAGGGGCTCTGCCTAACATGAACTGGGATCTTGTTCCAGAGCATGGGAAGCCTCTGGGTTATGAATCTATCCCTCCAGCATGTCCTATTCATACTTGTGCCGAGGTTTAAGTCTTTAGCTCTCGTGGTTCTGATGGATTTGGATTTTTTGAGGTGGAGCATTTCCATCAGTTCCTGATTGGACATGGCCTTGTACGTCAGGCAGAGATCACCTCTGAGCAGCCGGTACGCTACTGAATAGAGCTGGAGTTTCTTTAGTCTGGCAGAATAAGACATATGTTGGAGACCCTTGATCCTCTTGGTGAGGTACTTTTGTGGTCTCTCCAGCTGTTGCAGATGCCGGGTGAGGTACATACCAAATGGGGCATTATACTCAATCATGGGTCTGATGAGGGAGGAGTATAGGGGTACAATGACATCCTTGGATCTGGATGTGAATCCCTTCATGATAAGGTGTGCAAGGTAGAATGTCTTTCTAACCACTTTGGCAACGTGGGTGTCAGATGAGAGGTCACTGTCGACTTGGGTCCCTAGGTCTCTGATTACTTTTTCCGTACTCAGTGTGTTGCTGTCTATGTGATAATTTGTGGGTACTTTGTTTTTCCCAAAGGGGATGACTATACATTTTTTGGCATTTAGTTTAAGGCCATGACTCCGGCACCAGTTGTCTGTTTTTGTGAGGCCTTTTTGTAGGATGTATGTGTCCGCTGGTGTATCGACTATGGCGCCTAGTTTGCAGTCATCTGCGAACTTTGTTAGCCACAACCCTCCCATGTTTGCTTTAACATCTGAGAAATATATGCCGAACAAGAGGGGTCCAGGACAGATCCCTGTGGGACACCACTTGTGACTGGCTTTGAGTCTGACATTGCTCCAGCGATTTTAACTTTATGGGTTCTGTCCTTTAGCCAGTTTGCAACCCATCTAGTGACATAAGGGTTTACGTTTAAGCTGTTGAGCTTATCTATGATGCCTGAGTGGGGTATTGTGTCGAAGGCCTTAGCCAAGTCCAGGTAGGCTGCATGGACTGCTTTGCCCTCATCAATGGCTCTAGTGACTGTTTCGAAAAAGTCAACCAGGTTCAAAAGGCAGGATCTGCCCTTTACAAAGCCGAACTGGGTGGGGTCAAGTGTCTGTAGGTCTCCAATGTCTCTGTTTATGAGTTCCATAATGATTCTTTCCATAGCTTTGCAGACCAGGCTGGTTAAGCTTATGGGGCGGTAGTTCCCAGGGTCTGTAGAGGTGCTCCCTTTGTGGAGTGGGACCACTGTTGCTGTACGCCAGTGTTCAGGTGCATATCCTGTAGTAAGGCTAAGGTTAAATAGCATTTTTATGTGCGGGTTTAGCTCCTCTTGGAGTTCACGTAGCACGCAACCCGGGATACCATCAGGTCCCATTGTTGCTGTGTTTTTAGCTTTGCTGAGGGCGGCTCTCACCTGGACATCTGAGATGACAGGGAGATTACATTCAGCTGGGATAAGTATTTCTTCTTTTGGGGGTGAGGGAAGGGAGAAATTTGCACTGAACCTGTCAGCCAGAATGTTGGCAATATCTGTGGGTTCAGTGTATTTTTTGTTGTTTTGAACTAACTCTGTGCATATCTGAGGGTTTCCACTCAGGTTTCTAAAATAGCTGATGAAGGCTTTGTGGTTATCTTTAGTGTCCTTAGCGATTTTTCTCTCAAAGTTGGCCTTGGATGTTTTTATGAGAGAACGTAGTTTTCTGCTAGTGTTGATCAGCGATGTCTTCCCTTTATGGGATTTTGCTCTGTCGTGCAGTAGCTTCCTTCTATTGTTATATAATTTGTTAATGGCTGAGGTCCACCAGACAGGACGCTTGCCTTTGGTGGAGAGGTACTTGGATTTATTTGGGATTGCATGATCCATGCATTCTTGGAGATGTCCATAGAAAGCATTTGTGAAGGATTCAGCATTGTGGGATGTGGTATCCACTGGCCCAGTGGGCTTAAAGGATACCATCTCAGTCTTAAGAAGAGTGAAGTCTGCTTTTGAGAAGTTTTTCACTGTTGTCTTTTGTGCTGGGGGTGGAGGTGGGATATGTATATCCAGGGTGATTAGTTTGTGGTCAGATCTCACTAGTGAGGGGTATACCTCCGGTGTGGAGCATTTTGTCCCCATGTTTGTGATGATCAGGTCTAGTATATTATCTCCCCTAGTGGGAGAGGTGACTAGTTGTTCCAGTGCATTTGAATTTATGAATTCCAGGAACCTTTGGGCTAGGGTGTTAGGGCTAGAATAATGTACCCAATCTATGTTAGGGTAGTTGAAGTCTCCAGTAAGATGGTATTTTGTGATACATTCATATCCTCCAATGTCTTCAGGAAGGCTGAGTGGGGTTCCTGAGATTGGGAGGGTGGTCTGTAACATGCTACCAGTTGTATAGCAGTTTTGTCTATGGTTAGTTGCACCTGTATGGTCTCCGATGCTTCATGTGTTGCTACTAACCTGGAGGTGTGGGTGTCCTTGATGAATATGGACACTCCCCCTCCCTTTGTGGTTCAGCCCGGGTTTTGGGGCCGAAAAGCATGATACGAGGTATAGCCTGGTAGCACTGGGGTGCTCTCAGGAGCCTTGAACCAGGTTTCAGTTACTGCATATACGTCGATGTTCTCCGTACTGAGGAGTGCATCGAGTGCCTGCATCTTGAGATTTAGACTTCTGGCATTGAGCAGCATTACCCTTAGTTTTTTCCATTTTTGTTTTCTAAGGAGGTGGGTTTGTCTTTTGAGCCTTGCCTAAAAAAGGCACTATGGGGGTGGCAAGAGCCTTAGCCAATATCCGGAAGCCCAGTGGTGACAGGTGCAAGCCGTCCCTTGCAAAGCAGCGTGGCTTGTCCAACATGTCATCCCAGGCAGACAGACATTGGATCCCCTTATAATGACACCAGTACTTGAGCCAGTTATTAAAGCTGATCATCTTGTCTTTGTATTGTGGCATCATTCTTGGTGAGGGCAAGATGCTGCTCAGGGTCAGGGTCATACCAGCCTGGGCTACATAATCAGAGAGCTCCTCTATGTCTCTTTTCATGTAGTCCATGGAGGTATGTCTCAGGTCATTCACGCCAGCATGGACAATGACGGAGTCATATTTGTACTTACTTTGGAGTGACCTGAGTGCGTGTGTTATGTGGCGGATCCTAGCTCCCGATAGGCAGCTCACAGTCACCCTCTCCTTGTTCAGCCTGGTAAGCAGGACATCAGTGTGTCTGACTATAGAGTCAGCTATTACTAGTGTATCAGGCATGGTGTTTGGCCTTAAGGGCTGTGATTGATTGACACACTGATTTATTGAAGTATGTGTTACATGTGTTTTGTTTTGAGGTGGTGAATTTTTGGATGTCTGCTTTGGGAGCCTCTGTTGTTTTGGTAAGTTTTTTATTAGAGCCTCCGAGTATGTCTTTGAGTTGTTTGTTTTAAAAGGTTCATTGATGATTTGTTTTTGTTTATTTGTAAGGGTAGCCATGAACAATTTCAGGAATTCATAGAAGAATTGAAGCAAAATCCACACGGATTGAAATTCAGTTATGCGATGGGCACCAAATCCATTGTGTTCTTATATGTAGAACTTTATGTAAAGGAAGGCATGACCATTCGATACAGACATTACAGAAAAGCAACAGCTATTAATAGTTTCATTCCTGTTAGTTGTATGCATCCCCTCCATCTGATTAAGTCACTCCCTTATGGTGAGTTTGGAAGAATTTATCACAATTCCTCAGAAGATAGATTAAGGAAAGAAAGTTTGGATGAGGTAAATAACAGATTATTACTTCAGGGTTATTCATGTCATTTATTAAATGATGCCAGGAAGAATGTCCTTCAAACTTTGGTAGGAAGAGAACATTTTATGGGAGTCAGAATGTTTGGTATAATTTGACAAATTGTGAAAGGGAAGAAAAGAATTATGAGAAATTATTTTTTGTGACATGATTTTCTCCCTTTTCAGGTATATCGGAAAGTGTGGTTAAGGATTTGTGGCATATAGTGTGCCAGGATGTTCACATGGGTAGGCTGTTTCCCAAACATTTGACCTTCTCCTATGGAAGGTAAAGCACTTTGAAGGCATTATTGAGTTTTAATTCTGGGACCATGATTAAGGGGGACAGAGTGGAGGCTCAGGCTTGTGGCAAATGTAAGGTTTGTCCTAAGATTAGAAGGATAAAGGAGAAAACATTAATGGCAAGAAATGTTTAGCTACAGAATGATTCAATTGTGAATGCTATGAAGTAGTATATGTAATTGGGTGTGGGTTCCAGAATATAAAAGGGTACCTTGGTCAAACTACATGCAAGGTTAAGATCAGAATTATGGAGCACCTGGGTGATATAAGAATATACAATATGAACAGAGCTGTTGCCAAACATTTCTTTGTAGCACATGGGAGTTCTACTGAGAATTTCTTTTTTAGTACCTTGGCTTGTCCCCATCTACTAAGAAGGGGGTAATTTAAAGGAGGAACTAGAAAGTAGGATGATTTTGAATTGTATAACATTGTATCCTAGGGGTAAAAATTTGGATGCCAATTTAGTAATTTGATATATAATAAAAACATTAAACATAATAAGTTATTAGTGAGAATTAATAATGTAAAATTTGTAAAGTTTGGTATTTACTTATGTGTGTGTGCATGTGTATATATATATATATATATATATATATATATATATATATATATATATATATGTATATATATATATATATATATATATATAAGTGTGTGTTTTAATATATATACACATGGAAAATATGTTGAATTTTTTGCATTTTTTGCATTGTTTAAATATGGATTTGTGCTTTTAATTGATCTAGTGTTTAATTGTTTAACAATTGAATTGTTTAACAAGCTTACTGGGGTTTGTAAAAATGTTACCACATTGCAAGGGTGAATTATTCTTAGAAGGTGAATAGTTGAGGTACCAGAATCATTAAAAAGTGATTTTTTCGCTATTTGTATTATGGCTGTTATTTATTTCATTTTAGCCAGTGTATTTATTTATTTATTTATTTTTTTGTGTGTTTGAAGTGAATTTTACATAACCAAGAAAAATATGGCCAACCTTTTCTTGATATCATTAAAACAAATTTCCTACATCATAGTTTCCAAATTCTCACACAAATAAAATACTTGACCTTGTCCTTATGAATTTTGCTGTTGTCTAGAAACCTAATATTATTTTTCTCCTTCACCATATCTAACTACCAAAATGTCTTATTTATATTCAGAATTAGTATTAGTTGGTCCATAAATTTTCTACATTCAGATGAAACTCCAAAGCTAATCTTATATCCCTGTCCAAAGTACTAAAAAAATGAAAGGCCTTTCTCAGTGCAAATACAGTCTCTGAAGCTACTAATTTACCCAGGATTTTAACCACCACCTTATCTAATGTATTGTTAACTTTTGTATGTTTTAGTATGATGGGAAATTCAATGTCAAAGCCCTATGTTACAACTGTTAGATAACAAAACTGTTAAAAACCTTATAAAATTATGGGAAAAAAGGTTATATGATTCATGCAAATAGTTTTTCACCCATAAACAGTTGGAAGTTTGTAAGTAAAACTGCAGGATTTTTAAATATACCACTTGGAAAATTAAATGACCTTAACTGAAATTAGATAACTTATTAAAGGATGACAACAATGATTTTGTTTCAGTTATATTACAAATATTAGAACTAATGCCCAGTATTGAGTGGTGTGGGAATATAAGCATTTTTCTAGAGAAATTTGTCTAGTGATTAAAGCAAGATGGATATATTTCCAAAAACTACTTTTATAAGATGGATATATTTCCAAAACACATGTTTAATAATTATTGACTGATGCACTTTTCAGCACTGTTGCACAAATGTGGAGGGGGTGTACATAATTTAGAGGGATTGTGGAGGTGTCCCACTACATGAAGAGTGCAAGGGGACTTCCCACTCTGCAAAAACTTGTTGTTTAATTCACTGAGAATCTTTCAGTAATAAGTTTTAACTTCTGTCTAAAGGAGAAATATAATTTAATGTGAATTAATGGTTCCAGATGGCACCATCTTATCTGCTACCAAAGCAATAGCAAATGTTCTTGGCTGCTAAATTTAGCTCAGTTTTTTTTTCGCTATCCACTTCAATATTCCCTCCATTGAATCTCTTAATTGCCCTGCTTCCATTATCACAATAAACCAAAGCAATTACCAAAACTGAAAGCAACAGCTCCATGGGCTGCAACAATGTAGCAATGTGTCCTATTGTTATGCACCAAAGCAATTACCAAAACTGAAAGCAACAGCTCCATGGGCTGCAGCAATGTAGCAATGTGTCCTATTGTTATGAACCAAAGCAATTACCAAAACTGAAAGCAACAGCTCCATGGGCTGCAACAATGTATCAACGTGTCCTATTGTTATGAACCAAAGCAATTACCAAAACTGAAAGCAACAGCTCCATGGGCTGCAACAATGTAGCAATGTGTCCTATTGTTATGAACCAAAGCAATTACCAAAACTGAAAGCAACAGCTGCATGGGCTGCAGCAATGTATCAACGTGTCCTATTGTTATGAACCAAAGCAATTACCAAAACTGAAAGCAACAGCTCCATGGGCTGCAACAATGTAGCAATGTGTCCTATTGTTATGAACCAAAGCAATTACCAAAACTGAAAGCAACAGCTCCATGGGCTGCAACAATGTATCAACGTGTCCTATTGTTATGAACCAAAGCAATTACCAAAACTGAAAGCAACAGCTCCATGGGCTGCAGCAATGTATCAATGTGTCCTATTGTTATGAACCAAAGCAATTACCAAAACTGAAAGCAACAGCTCCATGGGCTGCAACAATGTAGCAATGTGTCCTATTGTTATGAACCAAAGCAATTACAAAAACTGAAAGCAACAGCTCCATGGGCTGCAGCAATGTAGCAATGTGTCCTACTGTTATGAACCAAAGCAATTACCAAAACTGAAAGCAACAGCTCCATGGGCTGCAGCAATGTATCAACGTGTCCTACTGTTATGAACCAAAGCAATTACCAAAACTGAAAGCAACAGCTCCATGGGCTGCAGCAATGTATCAACGTGTCCTATTGTTATGAACCAAAGCAATTACCAAAACTGAAAGCAACAGCTCCATGGGCTGCAGCAATGTATCAACGTGTCCTATTGTTATGAACCAAAGCAATTACCAAAACTGAAAGCAACAGCTCCATGGGCTGCAACAATGTATCAATGTGTCCTATTGTTAACAAAAAGTTCATTGCTGCTCAACAACTTTTTATGCATTTGTAATCACAGCCTCTCCACAGGGTATGTACATGTTTTACAAGAAACAGCAGTTGTAGTGCATTTCATAAAGGTGGCATTAAAAATGCCCATGAAAAGCATTGCCCCAACAGCTTTACTCCTATTTTCTATAAACAGATGGAATATATCTATATTAATTTTGTAAATAAGAAAATTGGTAATGTACCAGCATTTGACCCTAGTCAGAACTGCTTCATTCAGTTTAGGTCTTGCTTGCAAAATCTGGATGATTTTAAAAATTAGCCATACAAAGTTCTAAAATTGCATTGTAAAATAAATAGAAATTCTTGGAAGGGCAGATTCATTACTGGAAGGATTATCCAAAGATCAAACTTCCTTTGCAATTTAAAGAATCTAACCTTTTTCACCTCTTGTGAGATAAACCTCAACAACTGGATGGTACTTATCGAGAAGGGATGCAAATTTACCAGTTATAGTTTTTAGGATGTATGGACAGGCATACTTTTCAATTGTACAGATTTTTGCAGAATGTCCAGATTTTTGCCTCATATTTTTGGTCCATTTTTAATAAAATTGTGGTTTTCTGGCAAATCACTGGCAAGTCATTAAAGACTAAATTTAGAAAATAATGACAGATGTTTGATTTTCAGACTTCATGCCCTTCAGAAAACTCATGCTAGCTAGTTATTCAATCAACTTTCTAAATTTGTAAGAGCAATATTTAAAAATCGTCCTTATTTCTATGCCTTTGTCCCCCCATTTGTTATGGGTTTGTCCATATTTCTTGGTCTAAGAGGTTGAGAGGTATATGGATAGGCCCTCCCTTTATATATATATATATATATATATATATATATATATATATATATATATATATATATATATATATATATATATATCTACAGTTATATATAAAAAAAAATATATATAGTGTGTGTGTGTGTGTGTGTGTGTGTGTGTGTGTGTGTGTGTGTGTGCGCGTGTGTGCGTGTATGTGTGCATGTGTGTGTGTGTGTGTATATCTATATTTGGACGACGCAGTGGTGCAGCGGTGGCACTGTCACCTCACAGCAAAAGGTTCTCCGATTCAATCTCGGCTGGGGTGCCTTCTGTGCGGAGTCTACATGTCCTCCCTGCATTCGTGTGGGTTTCCTCAGAGTGCTCCAGTTTCCTCCCACATTGCAAAGACATGCATCTTGAGCATTTCTCCCTGGGCCTCTGCTGAAAATTGGCTTCATTCCAAGTCGGACTTTCCCAGTTAACTAATGTTAAATACATATATATATATATATATATATAGTATATATGGATATATAGATATAGATACACAGACCACACACACACACACACACACACACACACACACACACACACACGTATATTCAGACCACCTAAAAAGTACTATCCTATGAGGCTATGAAGTAGTCAGCTCAAGCCAAATAAAACAGAACAGCATAAACAATTATCTAGATTTTGCATCTGAAACTGTAAGAGTTTTTCTCTAGCTGGTATTCTGCTGTGTTTATAGATTGTTAATGGTTCTTACAATGCTACTTTGAAATATTTATGGAAAGTTTTTTAAGCTGTTTTCATTTTATACTTTTGTTTGTCTTAGTTGATAAAGCAGTATAAGATATTTGAGATTTAAAGTGTTTTAAATGTAGATTTTACAGATTTTTTTAGAAAAAAAGCACTAATTCTGGTTCTTCCCACAAATCAACAAAAAGTAAATTACTGGCAAGCACCTGTTTGCTGGTATTTGCCATTTCCCAGCAGATTCAGTTTATTCTGTAATCCAACATATGTATAAATGCTCAAAACAAACTGAATGGGAGTTCTCTAAAATGTTATACAAATATAAACATAGTATAAGAAGTAAACCTAGCGTTAAACCTTCTGTAAACACTGCCTGACTTTAAATGTTGTTTTTATTTTGTAGTGAGGTGAAATTCAGTCATAAACTAATATAGATTGTTGGAACTTCACGTTTGAAACATAGTAGAGGTGTTTCATTCAAGATCGAAGCATAGAGAAGAGATGAATGCAGTCCAGAGCTTCCAAATACCATTTTACGTGAAGCAAATCAAAGCTAGCAACGTAAAGTTTTGTAAGATATAAAACATGAAAACCACCTGCAGAGAAACATAAGAATGTCAACATGTCACTGAAATATAGAGAAAGGAAAGTATTTGATGACTGCAGTGCATGCAATGGAAAGGTAAACCAGGTGTAACAACCAAAAATATATAGGTGAGGAACCTGCCCCCAATTGCCCAATATAGTTATTCCTGACCAAACAGTTGGATGAAAGAAAAACATGATCATCCTTGATATCTGAATCTAATTATATTTAGGGTGGATAAGGAATGACTTGTCACTACAACAATTTAAGTAAGAGCAGAATTCAGAACTGAGCCAGTGATTCAGCTGTCATTTTCTATAGCAAACATACCTTGATTTTTTTGTAATTACAGCAGGATTATGTAAACCCTGTTAGTGCAACTGACTAGTGCACTCCTAAATATAATCACATGAATTCTGTACAATTAAGCTTTGAAATGAACAATTTGGTTCCAGGTAAGGAACATTTGTGCCACAGTGTCACAGAAGCCATTTTTTTTTTCAATTTTCTGATCCTAGAAATCTTTCCTGAAGTCTGGATATCTTGCCCCTCCTAATAAGCTGCTGACTGCTTCCATTGGCTCATTTTCCATGTGTTTATAATTACTTTGCATTTTTTCCATGCCTACTGGATTTCTATAATTTCTTTATGATTGAATAAATACTTATCTGATCTTGACAACTTTGTACTTCACTTTCATTAAGTAAGTACTTCCTCACATCTCTAGTCTAAAGTTTCCTGCTTTCAGGTTTTACTTTTTTTATATTATATACAGCATACAAGACTTAATTGCATCTTTTCAGCTACAGTTCTTGAATTTTGGTCTGGTGTATGACTTTAGATGACACAAGGTATGCAAATGCTGATTAAAAGAATCAACCTCTGGTCTTTAAGATACAGTTTGTATGTCTCTTTATGTCTCATATCTTTAACCATTGCTACATATTGCTCATTTTCATACACAAGACTGTGATGGAGAATACTTGCTAAGATGTATGCATTTTCTGCCCTCTAATAGCCAGACTTTGTTATGCTCTTGTACTATATCTGGTGTTGTTAATATTGTATGTCTCCAGTATATAAATAACCAATGAATATACATTTACTATAGAAACTGCTCAAGCAAACATATGAAGTCAATGTTTCACCAAAGTGGATGTTTCTTTCAAATACTCCAGAAAGTAGCATTCATCATGTGACTTCACATTTAATAACAGGGCTTGAAAAATTATCTTAGTGTTTAGGCTTCTATACAAATGACATTTTTTTTCAAATAATGAACAGCTATGGATACATTACCACAAGTATAAAAACAGAAGTGTAGCGTTATAGTAAAACCAAACCTTCAAATAGAATAACACTAGAGCCAGAGTCCAAGGAACTTCCCAAACAAGATATAAGGTTTAAAAAAAAACATTTATTTAGTGCTTTCATCCTCACACAAACAGGACTATATCAGAATGTCCCATAATACCTCACACTGCAATTTATATGATTTAAATGTAACTAATTAAAAAACTGCTTGTAAGATTTAAAAAAACATAAAATACAATTTTAATTCAATCACTCAATACATTAAAATTCAAGCAAAACTTAAATCAAGTTTAAAAATCACACCTTAGATGAATCTTTACTGTAATTTAGTTGCTTTCAATTTAAAAACAGGCTGAATAGATGCGTAATCATTAATTCCTGGGTAATACATGGCATGCAGTTTAAGTTGCCATCTAAGTTCTTTATTCTCTTATGTTGTGTTAATATCCCCACCTCGGGGGTTCAAAGTGACTTGATCCAAAATTGCAAATTTAAACTTTGAAAAATATAGAAAAATAGTTGAATGCTTAAATAAAGCGTTATTTTCATTGTGCTTAGAAATATAACAGCATTTTATATTCTTTTACAAAGGTTGCATTTAGTTTTCCCTATACAGAATGAAAGGCATCCTGAACATTTAGCAAGATGCACCACTAGTTTTGAATGAGTTACCTTCGCAAAAACATACTTTAGAATGAACACTATTTTCTAAAACCAAACTTTTCTCTTCAAGAAAAAATGAGCCCTGATTGCATGTACCACAGTTTACTTTTCATGTCTGAATCCCATGTCCTTCAAACAATTATGTCATGTTGAATCCAGTCTTCTGAAGGAATATAGCTTCTCACCCTAGGTTGTTAAGCACGTTAGGACTTGGCTTAAAAATGACCCAGTTTTTGAATAATGTTCTTAATTTCAGCTAAGAACTACATTGAAATACCAGACCTTTTTCATAGTTATTTGCTAGTGGGGCTTGGGTATTAGGGGGAAACGTAATACCCAATAATGGCTTATATCTAGCACCCCATTCACATTCTACCTGATGACTAATACTTTGTACCAGGTAGATAGGTTAACCCCTGACTAAAAACATAGTTACCATCTTGTTGAATTTTTCCCCCTAGATCTTCACGGTGAGAGTTCATTCTTGCTATACATATACAATGTCCTTTCACCAAACTTTTCTTTTGGGTTAGGAGATAGCAGCTAGAAAAATGGAGATATGACTTGTTAAAACATGATTTCGTATATACTTTAGATCTAAATCCACTGTCAGTGTGAGAAATAAGAGTGTCACAATAATTAATCTCATCCTTCCCAACATTTTAAATACATTTTAGATAGTCAGAAGTGTTGCTCAAATGCTCAATAAATGTAGGTACCTATATCTCAGACCCACTCTAAACAACAAATATATCATCCAAAAACCTTACATACATTCTTATGTTAGTAAAGAAGTCAGAATTAAGCACAAAGTTGTTCCCCCAGTCCAGTAAAACAACATTTGCAAAAATGGGGAACAAGAGGCCCCCACAGCAACACTTTACATGAAAAGCTCATCCAGACTCTGCCACATCTTGCTGTAAGGGAAAGTTAGTTTGCTTTTGCTTTCTTGTATTTTGCATTACTTTAGTGCCGTCTTTGATTTTGTATACAGTGATTTGTTTTCTTTTCACTGTGTTTTATTTGTATTCTGCTTTTAATTGCATATTAAAACTTGGAAAGAGGCCACAACTGTGTCTCATGTGAGTCACACAGAAATTTCCCACCCTGTTGACGTTGTATTCTTAAACTCAACTGTCTTTCTAGTTGCCTGCCCCTTATGTTAATTTGACCACATATCTTCTTCCCTCTCTCCTTTCACTGGCTGTCATGAGTAAACACAAAATTATCATTTTGTGAAATCACTACTCTTCAAATATTTAAATTTATTGGCCATCCCACTGAATTCCATAGAACAAGAATACAAAAGTGCCCACCCCCTTTCAATCTATCTTTCTCTTTTAAAATTAGTGTATCTCCAGTTAGACAGTTAAAGCTTAAGTTACCCCCTTTTTCATATCTAACTGCTTAGTGTCTACAGCAGTGCTTAGGATATTAACCCATTTTTTTACATCTTACTTTTAAAATCTGCAACATGTATTGCAAGACCACCAATTATTGGAGAGCCCATATTCTGCGTTTAGTAGTTTTCTTGTGTTTAGTTCTTCTGCTTTGTCCTGGTGAGAGAAAGCACACAGGGACATTATTTGCTGGAGTCTGCTGATCACCAGAAAGCGTAATAACTGCTTCATAGGTGTCAACTTGGAATTTGTGCTTACATTCTACTCCTAGTGAGAGTAGGTGCAGAATGCATTACTTCCTGACTGGTTCTGCTTGTGCAGTGAGTATCTGTGCTTGACATTCCTGACTGGTCTGGTTGCTATTGAAGGCATCTACCAGGAAAAGGTTGCAACAAATCTGCAGACCCTTGCATCATCTGGGACAAAGCTGTGCACCACCAAACAGGCTGTGACCTGCTTCTCATCTTGGGACTGGTGCTAATGTTTTGCTTCTGGTGACAGAAGAAACAAAGTAGCATTGTATCCCAGCAGACTAAAGCTGTGGTGAGACCAGCACTAGCAGTAACCAGGCAGTAGCCATTCATGTGACTCCCCTTTTTTATCATTCTTGATTAGCTAATTATTTGTTTTCAGTAAGTACTGCTTGATTTGTTTCTAACTTCAGAATATCTGCCTAAATACTTTGTCCTTAAAATGTTAGGGTCTATGTATTATTTTCCCCTCAAGTGTTTGGCAGTGCACTGTACAGACACAGACACCCTAAGAGACATTTTTCCTGTAAAAGCACAATTGAAATTTCACCAATACCTAGTTGCACACAGGACAACTGGTTTGCAGTGACAAGCACTGCCCACATAGTTGGAAACCGGATACTCCTGACAGTACTTGATATTCTCACTCCAACAGTCTAATCAATAAAAAAGGGTCTGTTGCCATGGATATGAACTTTCCTACTGTCTCCATTACCAGATTGGTGGATATGGACATCCTGAAGCAACGCAGAAATTGCTTCACATTTACTGACAACCAGTTAATTCTCAAACAAACTGATATGGTATGTGAGAGATGTATTTATACAATGTCATTGGAGGCAACACTCTCACATAAAAACATTCCCAATATCGATAAGGTTGTCAGTAGTATACATGTTGTACCCATCACACTCAGTTCAAAGCAAACGTACAGACCTAGATATCGTTTGGCACTTAAATGTACCCTTCCTAAACTGCAAATACCTTCTAGATGAAGTACACATAACAAATACCCTTTGTAGCCACAAATACACTCTTTCAAAACAACACCCACAACACATAGAGCTACATCTCATGGAGCCGCTTCCTGTAAACCCATAAGACAAGCTACCATACAATCCAGCATTCTGGTCATTGGAGACTCCATCATGAGACACACTGATGTCCCACTCACCAGGGTGAGTAGGGAGAAAGTCACAGTCAGTTGCTAATCAGGAGCTAGGATCCACCAAATTACACATGCGCTCAGGTCATTGGACCACAAGTTCCAGTATGATTCAGTCATAGTTCATGTGGGTGTAAATGACCTGAGATGTACCTCCCTAGACTATATGAAGAGAAACATCATGGAGCTCTCAGAATTGTGTCCCAGGCTGGTATGAATCTAGCATTGAGCAGCATTTTACCTTCTCCATGGATGATGCCACAATATTAACAATAGATGACTTATTTTAATAACGGGCTTAGTTTCTGGTGTCATTCTAAGGGAGGTGATGCTGCAATATTTGTCAGCATGAAAGGAGATGGTCAACAGACCACAGTGCTTTGCCAGGGATGGTCTGCCCCTCTCCCCTCTAGACTTTTGAATATTAGCTAAAACATTGTCTTCCCCTTTGGTGCCTTTATCAGACAATGCCAAACTAAAAGTACTTCCAACATAGCAAATCAAAACCAAGAAAATCTAAAGGTAGTACTGCTCAATGCTAGGAGTCTAAACAAAAAACTCCACTGAGACATGGTTTAAAGCTGCAGAGAGTACACCAACAGTACAAGATTATAATGCCTTCCACACATTTAGGCCAGCTACTACAAAGACAGGGACTAAAGTTGATGGTGCCTCTATTTACATTAAAAATAAATATACCTCATGGCTGGTCAAACAGGACAATGCACTTGAGCTGCTCCATGTTCAAATCTCCATAGGCAAAATCCAATATCACTTCCTTGCAAGATATAGGTCCTCCTCTATGACTCAGGAAACTCATACCATGTATTTAAATTTATTGGAAACACTCACAAGCCAACCCAATACCATATTCATGGGTGACTTTAATTATCCCACTATTAACTGGGAATTCTATGCAACACCAAATGTATAGGCACAGAGATTCCTGGATTTTGTAAACTCAAACTTCCTGGACCAGATGGTTAATACACCAATCAGGGATGCAACCATACTGGATCTGATCTTTGCTGATATAGGAGATTGCTGCACTCTCTGTACTGTAATGTATTCTCTGGTAAAATCAGAGTGCAAAATGGCCTGCTTTGAAGTAAAAATAAAACCTGGACCCTAACTAAACCTGAAATATTCAGGAACCACTCTAAGGCTAACTTCCTGCTATTAAGTGATAACCTGGCAAACTTTCAAGTCCCCATAAACCATGCGAACACTGCTGCCTATACATAACTGTTCAGAAAAACCTTGTACAAGCATGTTAGTAGTTGCATAGAGATAGCTGTACCCAGCAGGAAGAAGTACAGAACTAACACAAAAACAAGCCACCCTGGTGGAATCAAAAAATCAATAGGCTGTATAATCGAAGGAAGGAAATTATGGCAAACATTAAGGGGTGTAGCACCCAGCAAGATAAAAACACTGTCATCAAACTAAACAAACAACTTACAGGACAAATAAAATCTACCAAATCCTAATATGAGGTAAATTTGGCCTCCTAGGCCAAGGACAGCTTCATGGGATCCTAAAGCTATGTCTGCAACCTCAAAGGCAATATACAAGTATGTGCAGAACTCATTGTAAATGGAGTCACCTATACTAAGCCAGAAGATATAGCAAACCTACTGGCTGATAAATTCAGCTCGAACTTTACCCATCTCTCCCCCTCAACCTTCCCTCAGGAAATATCATCAAATATAACTCCCCCTGCTATCACTAGGGAACAGGTTCTTAATGCTCTCTCTAAGGCCAAGAACACCACATCAATGGGCCCAGACAATATCCCAGGGTGCCTTCTAAATAGTATGAAACATGACCTATCAGGGCCCCTGGAATTGCTATTCAACTGTAGCCTCCAAACAGGCTTCATGCCTCATTAATGGAGAACAGAAACAGTCATCCCTCTGCACAAAGGTGGGCAACCTACAGACCCTGAAAACTACAGACCCATAAGTCTCATTAGTCTTTTATGTAAAACCATTGAAAGAATTATCATGGAAATGATAAATAGTGATATAGTAAATCTCCGGACACTGGAGTCAAGTTTAGCTTCATCAAGGCCAGGACACCCCTACCCAGTCTGGTGGAGTTATTTGAGAAGGTCACCAAAGCAATGGATGAGGGCAAAATGGTTCACGCTGCCTACCTTGACCTTGCCAAAGCATTTGACACAATACTCCTCTCAGGCATTGTTGATAAACTGAAGAGGTTAGGTACAAACCCATATGTTACCAGGTGGATAGCCAACTGGCTCACAGACAGGACCCAGGAAGTTAGAACTGGGGAGTCCACCTCTACAAAGAGGCTAGTCACAAGTGGAGTCCTTCAGGGATCAGTCCTTGGACAGCTCTTTTTTGGCATTTACTTCTCCGAAGCCAAGGCCAATGTGAATGGTCTCTGGCTGACTAAATTTGCAGATAATTGCAAATTAGGAGCTGTCATTGAATCCCACACTGATGCAACTGTTCTCCAGGAAGGGCTGACACAAACAAATAACTGGTGCCAGAGCCATTGACTAAAACTAAATGCCAAGGAATGCATAATGGTATCCTTCAGGAAGTGTTCCACCCCTGAATACTATCATATCGACAACATACCCCTTAGAGATGACCCAGTAGTCAGAGACTTAGGGACACACATAGACAGTAATCTAGCCTTTGATTATCACTTGTCTACAGTAGTGAGGAAATCATTCTATCTTCTGCAACTTATAAACAAAGGTATGGCATCTAAGTCCAAGGAAGTCATTGTTCCACTGTATTCGGCATTCATCAGACCTGTCATTGACTACAATACCCCCTTTGGCATGTACCTAACCAGGCACATTCAACAACTGGAATGTCCACAGAGGTTCCTCACTAAAAGAATACATGGTGTAAGTAAAATGTCCTATGCAGACCACCCCAAGGCCTTATCCTGAGGGGAGATCTATGCCTGTCATACAGGGCATTGCCAGACCCCACTCTGATGGACCTCTCACATATCCACAAAACAAGCAGCACCAGAATTACCTGTTCTAAAGATGTAAACCTTGCTTGTGATATAAACAGGACCTGCTGGAGAGACAGGTATATATCCCAGGGACTACCCTGCCTCTGGAACAGGCTCTCCATCCATGTAAAGCAGAGTTCTTCCCTAACCCAGTTCAAGTGCAACTTGGACAATTGGATGGCGAAGAGGAAATTCATCCCTGGTTTGGCATCTATGTCTCTAATGGTCACCTGTAAAAGGCTCATCTCCCATGTCCCTGCTTGTAAATGTTTCATCTCCCAAGCCCCTGCTTACACTTATCAAGGATAGGAAAACTTGTCAAAGATTTGGGATGCATGACTAGGCTTAAAAAGGCCATTGTGGCTGTTAGCCTAGTAAACACCTATGAACCTCTGTTCTGTTTAAAGATTTCACCTTCAAAGTAATATAAGTTGTTTTCTAAGACCATGCTCATAAGTTCTAAAATTAAATTGATCTTATGATTTGAAAATGTGGTATACTGTACAATACTGTTATAAAGGGCCTCTAATCCTTGTTCCTTAGGGATGACCCTAAATATGTCTACAACATCTATGATAAATTCCTGATCCCATAATTCAGCCTTTAATCTCCCCCCAAAAATCAGAAGTCCATAATTAAATGTGGAACTTCTTTATATATTGGTTTTAGCCCCTATCCACACAAACTGCCAGGGGGTAGTTTTTGACCCCTGGGCAACCACTATGGGTCGAAATGGAGCATGGTTCACATTCTTGTGGATTTTAAGGATGCCAAATATAGTTGGAATTGTAGGGTTCTCTACTTTAAGGGTGTTATATAATTCAGGAATTATTTTCTTCTAAATAAAAATTAATTATTTGATAATATAGATTTATTTCATTTCTCGATACAGGTGAATATGTTTTAGTGTCATATAACATACCAGACATAATGTTAGAATATTCTGTTGATTCAAAAAGCACCATACTGCCCCCTTATCTGGTTTCATTATGTAGAGGGTCTTGTCATTTCTCAGGGACTAGAACAGTTTTCTCCCTTTTATTTAAGCTGGAATGAGAAAAAGATCCTCAGTAATTGCTTTCTCGAAGATATTTAGTAAAGGATGCAATGGTGGATTAAAGATGCTTTTTCTTAACTAATTCCCCTTTTCTGGAGGTATTTTATCTATCCATCTTGTGATTCCTCAAAACAGAAGGCTAAATTAAATTTTGTAGTAAAAAGTTTCAATTCTATTAGGGAGTCAATTACACTAAACTGTTTGAAAAATTCGGATGAAGTCCTGTTTGTATGAGGACAAAAACGTTAAATAAACCTCTTTGTTTGTACCGCATATCTTGTTTGTAAAGTTCCTTGAACTCTGGCGTTATTTTATTTGAAGATACATTACTACAGGGTTCATTATTTTGCCTTGGCTGTATATGCGTTAGCTAACAGCTCATGCATATCTGTCCTGTAGTAGCAGAGAGAGGACCTTTACAAGAACTGAGTAACACTAAAATTTAATTTCTCCTGGGTTCTGCACAGTCTTGTGATGTTACTTCCCCAATTATACGTGTACCTTTTTATGGTATATAATGTAAAGGCAGAATCAAAGACGAAGGATATATATTATGGCAGTTTCAGAAGTCTTCTGTTGGATACCTAATAACTTAAGAAGCAGTATGCTATCAGTTCCTTTATGAAGGTTTTCACTGAATCACTAGCCACATTAGAAGTGCCTACCAATTACTAATGGAAAATGGGGTACTTTTTTACGAAGTAGGGGTAGCAGGAAAAATCCAGGGAACTAAAATATGTTAATCTACTAACAGAAGCAGTTGCTATTTCAATCTTAAGCAACATCCACTTGTTTTTAGCCTAGCCTCTGCACATTATTATAATTTGTTCCCATAAGCAACCTTCCAGTGCACATTCTAATCACATTTTCAGCAACAGGATATTTAATTTTAAGAAGACTACTATAACCTGTCTATCTTAAGTTGTCTTATACTTCTCCAGTCTCTTACCTACACAATTGGTCATATAGCAACACAACTTTTAGTTTACCATCTCAACTGCTAGCTTACTTGCTCACTGACATTGCATGGAGGATGTATTTGTGTAGTACAAAGAACACCTTACAACAACTGCCACAAAGTTTAAGCTTTTTCTATAACATTTGCTCATTTGAGTTGATTGTGGTTGACATTCCACTGTGTGCACAAATTGAACTTATACAGATACTTGGATTTTTTATTCAACACCAAACTAGGACTGTCCCTACAAGTAATACTAGGAATAACCTCTAATGCCCCATAACCTAAGTGACCACACTCCTACTTTCACAATCTGGAAAATGAAATCACCACTTAATACAGGCAAACTGTCAGTGAAAGGAACTGTAAGAAGCTCATGAAAAGCATAAGTCAGCAAAAATGTTCAGCAAGAAATTAGAACATATTAAAACAG